>NC_068438.1:38783170-38815286 GCF_023373465.1 Oncorhynchus keta | reverse complement strand
TCTGGTGTAGACCAGTCTGGTCGGGACAGTGTCAGTTTGTGGTAAATCTCATAAGAGGGCTGGGCGGGAACCTCGAATCACGACAGGACTTCAAGGAGGTGAGACGGTCAATCCATCCATTTATCTATCCATTCATCCGCCCATCCCTCCATTTAAATAGCCATCCATTTATTAATTTATTCATTCATCCATCCGTTCATCCATCCATTTATATATCCATCCATCCATATGTTTATCCATTTATTTATTTATCCATCCATCAATTTATATGTCCATCCGTTCATCCATCCATTTATATATCCATCCATCCATATGTTTATCCATTTATTTATTTATCCATCCATCCATTTATTTATATATCCAACCATCCATTTATCCATCCATCCGTTCATCCATCCATTTATATATCATCCATTTATCCATCCATTCATATATCCATTTATCCATTCATTTATTAATTCATTCATTCATCCATCCGTTCATCCATCCATCCATTTATATATGCATTTATCCATTCATTTATTAATTCATTCATCCATCCATCCATCCATTTATATATAAATGTATCCATTAATTCATCCATCCATCCATCCATTTATATATACATTTATCCATTCATTTATTAATTCATCCATCCATCCATCCATTTATATATAAATGTATCCATTCATTTATGCATTCATCCATCCATCAATCCATCCATCCATTAACCAATTAATCAACTAATCACGAGGCTACCAACTGATAGCCAGTTGTAGCTCAATCTTGGGTGCATTGATCACGTTCCCACACTGACTGATAATATATAATAATATATGCCATTTAGCTGACGCTTTTATCCAAAGCGACTTACAGTCATGTGTGCATACATTCTACGTATGGGTGGTCCCGGGAATCGAACCCACTACCCTGGCGTTACAAGTGCCATGCTCTACCAACTGAGCCACAGAAGGACCACTGATGGTGTGGAGGCTCATTGATTTAACGTTACATTAGCCTACATGCTACAATAGTAAAGTTATAAATTATATAGCTGTATATATCTGTACGACAAACACACTCCTCTGACTAGTCAGGGAGAACTGTACGACAAACACACTCCTCTGACTAGCCAGGGAGAACTGTACGGCAAACACACTCCTCTGACTATTCAGGGAGAACTGTACGACAAACACACTCCTCTGACTAGTCAGGGAGAACTGTACGACAAACACACTCCTCTGACTATTCAGGGAGAACTGTACGACAAACACACTCCTCTGACTAGTCAGGGAGAACTGTACGACAAACACACTCCTCTGACTAGCCAGGGAGAACTGTACGACAAACACACTCCTCTGACTATTCAGGGAGAACTGTACGACAAACACACTCCTCTGACTAGTCAGGGAGAACTGTACGACAAACACACTCCTCTGACTAGTCAGGGAGAACTGTACGACAAACACACTCCTCTCACTATTCAGGGAGAACTGTACGACAAACACACTCCTCTCACTATTCAGGGAGAACTGTACGACAAACACACTCCTCTGACTAGTCAGGGAGAACTGTACGACAAACACACTCCTCTCACTATTCAGGGAGAACTGTACGATAAACACACTCCTCTCACTATTCAGGGAGAACTGTACGACAAACACACTCCTCTCACTATTCAGGGAGAACTGTACGACAAACACACTCCTCTCACTATTCAGGGAGAACTGTACGACAAACACACTCCTCTGACTAGTCAGGGAGAACTGTAGGACAAACACACTCCTCTAACTATTCAGGGAGAACTGTACGACAAACACACTCCTCTCACTATTCAGGGAGAACTGTACGACAAACACACTCCTCTCACGATTCAGGGAGAACTGTACGACAAACATACTCCTCTCACTATTCAGGGAGAACTGTAGGACAAACACACTCCTCTCACTATTCAGGGAGAACTGTACGACAAACACACTCCTCTCACTATTCAGGGAGAACTGTATGACAAACACACTCCTCTCACTATTCAGGGAGAACTGTACGACAAACACACTCCTCTCACTATTCAGGGAGAACTGTATGACAAACACACTCCTCTCACTATTCAGGGAGAACTGTATGACAAACACACTCCTCTCATTATTCAGGGAGAACTGTACGACAAACACACTTATGTCTCCAGGAATGTTTTATTTAAGGCGTGACCTTTCTTAGAATAGCACAGCGGGCTGAGGGGCAGGCGGGGGGGGGGGGTCGGAGACTTGTTGAATGTACATGCATTACTCGGGCACCCAGAGAAGGGAGGGCATATCTTCACTTGAGCCCCCACCTTGAAAAACAAACACACACACACACACACACACACACACACACACACACACACACACACACTAATCTCGCGGAAAGGTCAGTGCGCCATGGAAACGCTTGTGTCATCTCTGTCTGATGAAAAAACATCTAATTAATTTCCACTGCTACACACACACACACACACACACACACACACACACACACACACACTTCCCAATTATCCTATCTTAGTTTGCACCATCACAAAATGTCCCCCCTTGCCCTGAGCTCTGTCTCACAAACTCAGTTGAACAGACCCCTGCAGCATCAACACATTTCAATACAGAATAAATTCTCCTCCCTCCTCTCTTCTCTCCTGTCTTCTCTCCTCCCTCCTCTCTTCTCTCCTGTCTTCTCTCCTCTCTCCTCTCCCCTCTTTCGACCTCCGTCATGACTCATATCCTCCTTCAATAATTTCTGCCTACTGTGTGTGTGTGTTCTCATTTACATTACATTTCTCCTCCAGTATGCTGCAGCACTATGCATTCTCTCGGCTGCTTTCCACCCAGGTAGCGGTGGTCCACTGTAGCGCCCACACCTAGTCTAATCATATACCTGCCTGCCTGCAGACCTGCCTGCCACTCAGTTCCAACACGGGACAGGCCTACAGAACCAAACACTGTGAGAACCTGGTCCTCTACCTCAAAGACATCAACCTGCCCAAGCTTGACAAGTGTGGCACCAGCAACCTCAGAGCCTTGTTACAGCAGGTACACTACAATATAGTGCAATACACTAGAATACAATATCATACAGCATCATGCAGCACAATACAATATATTACACTAGAATGCAATGCAATGCAGTAAAATACACTACAATACAATAGTACAATACAGTTCAGTACAATACAGTAATGTACAATACTGTACAATACAGTACAATAAAGTACAATACTGTACAATACAGTACAACACTGTACAATAAAGTACAATAAAGTACAATACAGTACAACAAAACATAACACAACTTCACTCAACGTTCTCCTCTCTGGTTATCCAGACAGGGAGCAGCTCCAGACCATCTCCTCAGCGTAACTGTAGCCTCTTCTCCAGAAGAGCCTTGGGAGCAAGGCAGACTGGGTCAACACTGGGATCACAACAGCTAGCAGGGCTACAGGTCTATGAACAGGTGTGTGTGTGTGCTGTCTCAGATGAGTTCATGTGTTATCAGAGTAAAGCTTCAGCTTTAAGCTGCTCTAGTCTTTCCAAGCAGCAGCTTTAGATTAGACTGCTGTTATCACTGGACTTACTTACTGCCTTATATCTAATCCTCACTCTTGGGGAGGCAAATCTAAACCACGCACGCACGCACGCACGCACGCACGCACGCACGCACGCACGCACACACACACACACAAAGACAGCTCATGCCAGAGAAAACAACTGTGCTCAAACATACAAGCACAGGTCCACTGGTTAAATCAACTCCCTCACAGTCCACTGGAACCTCTAGTCAGACCACAGGGTTAAATCAACTCCCTCACAGTCCACTGGAACCTCTAGTCAGACCACAGGGTTAAAATCAACACTCTCACAGTCCACTGGAACCTCTAGTCAGACCACAGGGTTAAATCAACTATCTCACAGTCCACTTGAACCTCTAGTCAGACCACAGGGTTAAATCAACTATCTCACAGTCCACTGGAACCTCTAGTCAGACCACAGGGTTAAATCAACACTCTCACAGTCCACTGGAACCTCTAGTCAGACCACAGGGTTAAATCAACTCCCTCACAGTCCACTGGGACCTCTAGTCAGACCACAGGGTTAAATCAACTCCCTCACAGTCCACTGGAATCTCTAGTCAGACCACAGGGTTAAATCAACTCCCTCACAGTCCACTGGAACCTCTAGTCAGACCACAGGGTTAAATCAACTCTCACAGTCCACTGGAACCTCTAGTCAGACCACAGGGTTACATCAACTCCCTCACAGTCCACTGGAACCTCTAGTCAGACCACAGGGTTAAATCAACACTCTCACAGTCCACTGGAACCTCTAGTCAGACCACAGGGTTAAATCAACTATCTCACAGTCCACTGGAACCTCTAGTCAGACCACAGGGTTAAATCAACTCCCTCACAAGTCCACTGGAATCTCTAGTCAGACCACAGGGTTAAATCAACTCCCTCACAGTCCACTGGAACCTCTAGTCAGACCACAGGGTTAAATCAACTCTCACAGTCCACTGGAACCTCTAGTCAGACCACAGGGTTACATCAACTCCCTCACAGTCCACTGGAACCTCTAGTCAGACCACAGGGTTAAATCAACTCCCTCACAGTCCACTGGAACCTCTAGTCAGACCACAGGGATAAATCAACACTCTCACAGTCCACTGGAACCTCTAGTCAGACCACAGGGTTAAATCAACTCCCTCACAGTCCACTGGAACCTCTAGTCAGACCACAGGGTTAAATCAACTCTCATAGTCCACTGGAACCTCTAGTCAGACCACAGGGTTAAATCAACTCCCTCACAGTCCACTGGAACCTCTAGTCAGACCACAGGGTTAAAATCAGCACTCTCACAGTCCACTGGAACCTCTAGTCAGACCACAGGGTTAAATCAACTATCTCACAGTCCACTGGAACCTCTAGTCAGACCACAGGGTTAAATCAACTATCTCACAGTCCACTGGAACCTCTAGTCAGACCACAGGGTTAAATCAACACTATCACACTCCACTGGAACCTCTAGTCAGACCACAGGGTTAAATCAACACTCTCACAGTCCACTGGAACCTCTAGTCAGACCACAGGGTTAAATCAACTATCTCACAGTCCACTGGAACCTCTAGTCAGACCACAGGGTTAAATCAACTATCTCACAGTCCACTGGAACCTCTAGTCAGACCACAGGGTTAAATCAACACTCTCACAGTCCGCTGGAACCTCTAGTCAGACCACAGGGTTAAATCAACATTCTCACAGTCCACTGGAACCTCTAGTCAGACCACAGGGTTAAATCAACTCCCTCACAGTCCACTGGAACCTCTAGTCAGACCACAGGGTTAAATCAACTATCTCACAGTCCACTGGAACCTCTAGTCAGACCACAGGGTTAAATCAACTCCCTCACAGTCCACTGGAACCTCTAGTCAGACCACAGGGTTAAATCAACTCTCACAGTCCACTGGAACCTCTAGTCAGACCACAGGGTTAATCAACTCCCTCACAGTCCACTGGAACCTCTAGTCAGACCACATGGTTAAATCAACTATCTCACAGTCCACTGGAACCTCTAGTCAGACCACAGGGTTAAATCAACTCCCTCACAGTCCACTGGAACCTCTAGTCAGACCACAGGGTTAAATCAACTATCTCACAGTCCACTGGAACCTCTAGTCAGACCACAGGGTTAAATCAACTATCTCACAGTCCACTGGAACCTCTAGTCAGACCACAGCATTAAATCAACTATCTCACAGTCCACTGGAACCTCTAGTCAGACCACAGGGTTAAATCAACTCCCTCACAGTCCACTGGAACCTCTAGTCAGACCACAGGGTTAAAATCAGCACTCTCACAGTCCACTGGAACCTCTAGTCAGACCACAGGGTTAAATCAACTATCTCACATTCCACTGGAACCTCTAGTCAGACCACAGGGTTAAATCAACTATCTCACAGTCCACTGGAACCTCTAGTCAGACCACAGGGTTAAATCAACTATCTCACAGTCCACTGGAACCTCTAGTCAGACCACAGGGTTAAATCAACACTCTCACAGTCCGCTGGAACCTCTAGTCAGACCACAGGGTTAAATCAACATTCTCACAGTCCACTGGAACCTCTAGTCAGACCACAGGGTTAAATCAACTCCCTCACAGTCCACTGGAACCTCTAGTCAGACCACAGGGTTAAATCAACTATCTCACAGTCCACTGGAACCTCTAGTCAGACCACAGGGTTAAATCAACTCCCTCACAGTCCACTGGAACCTCTAGTCAGACCACAGGGTTAAATCAACTCTCACAGTCCACTGGAACCTCTAGTCAGACCACAGGGTTACATCAACTCCCTCACAGTCCACTGGAACCTCTAGTCAGACCACAGGGATAAATCAACACTCTCACAGTCCACTGGAACCTCTAGTCAGACCACAGGGTTAAATCAACTCCCTCACAGTCCACTGGAACCTCTAGTCAGACCACAGGGTTAAATCAACTCTCATAGTCCACTGGAACCTCTAGTCAGACCACAGGGTTAAATCAACTCCCTCACAGTCCACTGGAACCTCTAGTCAGACCACAGGGTTAAAATCAGCACTCTCACAGTCCACTGGAACCTCTAGTCAGACCACAGGGTTAAATCAACTATCTCACAGTCCACTGGAACCTCTAGTCAGACCACAGGGTTAAATCAACTATCTCACAGTCCACTGGAACCTCTAGTCAGACCACAGGGTTAAATCAACTATCTCACAGTCCACTGGAACCTCTAGTCAGACCACAGCATTAAATCAACTATCTCACAGTCCACTGGAACCTCTAGTCAGACCACAGGGTTAAATCAACTCCTCACAGTCCACTGGAACCTCTAGTCAGACCACAGGGTTAAAATCAGCACTCTCACAGTCCACTGGAACCTCTAGTCAGACCACAGGGTTAAATCAACATCTCACATTCCACTGGAACCTCTAGTCAGACCACAGGGTTAAATCAACTATCTCACAGTCCACTGGAACCTCTAGTCAGACCACAGGGTTAAATCAACTATCTCACAGTCCACTGGAACCTCTAGTCAGACCACAGGGTTAAATCAACACTCTCACAGTCCACTGGAACCTCTAGTCAGACCACAGGGTTAAATCAACACTCTCACAGTCCACTGGAACCTCTAGTCAGACCACAGGGTTAAATCAACT
This sequence comes from Oncorhynchus keta, assembly GCF_023373465.1. Classification (NCBI taxonomy): domain Eukaryota; kingdom Metazoa; phylum Chordata; class Actinopteri; order Salmoniformes; family Salmonidae; genus Oncorhynchus; species Oncorhynchus keta. The sequence continues at coordinate 38,808,085 of NC_068438.1, read as the reverse complement.
CCCCACAGTCCACTGGAACCTCTAGTCAGACCACAGGGTTAAATCAACTCTCTCACAGTCCACTGGAACCTCTAGTCAGACCACAGGGTTAAATCAACTCCCTCACAGTCCACTGGAACCTCTAGTCAGACCACAGGGTTAAATCAACTCTCACAGTCCACTGGAACCTCTAGTCAGACCACAGGGTTACATCAACTCCCTCACAGTCCACTGGAACCTCTAGTCAGACCACATGGTTAAATCAACTATCTCACAGTCCACTGGAACCTCTAGTCAGACCACAGGGTTAAATCAACTCCTCACAGTCCACTGGAACCTCTAGTCAGACCACAGGGTTAAATCAACTATCTCACAGTCCACTGGAACCTCTAGTCAGACCACAGGGTTAAATCAACTATCTCACAGTCCACTGGAACCTCTAGTCAGACCACAGCATTAAATCAACTATCTCACAGTCCACTGGAACCTCTAGTCAGACCACAGGGTTAAATCAACTCCCTCACAGTCCACTGGAACCTCTAGTCAGACCACAGGGTTAAAATCAGCACTCTCACAGTCCACTGGAACCTCTAGTCAGACCACAGGGTTAAATCAACTATCTCACAGTCCACTGGAACCTCTAGTCAGACCACAGGGTTAAATCAACACTCTCACACTCCACTGGAACCTCTAGTCAGACCACAGGGTTAAATCAACACTCTCACAGTCCACTGGAACCTCTAGTCAGACCACAGGGTTAAATCAACTATCTCACAGTCCACTGGAACCTCTAGTCAGACCACAGGGTTAAATCAACACTCTCACAGTCCGCTGGAACCTCTAGTCAGACCACAGGGTTAAATCAACATTCTCACAGTCCACTGGAACCTCTAGTCAGACCACAGGGTTAAATCAACTCCCTCACAGTCCACTGGAACCTCTAGTCAGACCACAGGGTTAAATCAACTATCTCACAGTCCACTGGAACCTCTAGTCAGACCACAGGGTTAAATCAACTCCCTCACAAGTCCACTGGAATCTCTAGTCAGACCACAGGGTTAAATCAACTCCCTCACAGTCCACTGGAACCTCTAGTCAGACCACAGGGTTAAATCAACTCTCACAGTCCACTGGAACCTCTAGTCAGACCACAGGGTTACATCAACTCCCTCACAGTCCACTGGAACCTCTAGTCAGACCACAGGGTTAAATCAACTCCCTCACAGTCCACTGGAACCTCTAGTCAGACCACAGGGATAAATCAACACTCTCACAGTCCACTGGAACCTCTAGACAGACCACAGGGTTAAATCAACTCCCTCACAGTCCACTGGAACCTCTAGTCAGACCACAGGGTTAAATCAACTCTCACAGTCCACTGGAACCTCTAGTCAGACCACAGGGTTAAATCAACTCCCTCACAGTCCACTGGAACCTCTAGTCAGACCACAGGGTTAAAATCAGCACTCTCACAGTCCACTGGAACCTCTAGTCAGACCTTAAATCAACTATCTCACAGTCACTGGAACCAGTCAGACCAGGGTTAAATCAACTATCTCACAGTCCACTGGAACCTCTAGTCAGACCACAGGGTTAAATCAACACTATCACACTCCACTGGAACCTCTAGTCAGACCACAGGGTTAAATCAACACTCTCACAGTCCACTGGAACCTCTAGTCAGACCACAGGGTTAAATCAACTATCTCACAGTCCACTGGAACCTCTAGTCAGACCACAGGGTTAAATCAACTATCTCACAGTCCACTGGAACCTCTAGTCAGACCACAGGGTTAAATCAACACTCTCACAGTCCACTGGAACCTCTAGTCAGACCACAGGGTTAAATCAACATTCTCACAGTCCACTGGAACCTCTAGTCAGACCACAGGGTTAAATCAACTCCCTCACAGTCCACTGGAACCTCTAGTCAGACCACAGGGTTAAATCAACTATCTCACAGTCCACTGGAACCTCTAGTCAGACCACAGGGTTAAATCAACTCCCTCACAGTCCACTGGAACCTCTAGTCAGACCACAGGGTTAAATCAACTCTCACAGTCCACTGGAACCTCTAGTCAGACCACAGGGTTACATCAACTCCCTCACAGTCCACTGGAACCTCTAGTCAGACCACATGGTTAAATCAACTATCTCACAGTCCACTGGAACCTCTAGTCAGACCACAGGGTTAAATCAACTCCCTCACAGTCCACTGGAACCTCTAGTCAGACCACAGGGTTAAATCAACTATCTCACAGTCCACTGGAACCTCTAGTCAGACCACAGGGTTAAATCAACTATCTCACAGTCCACTGGAACCTCTAGTCAGACCACAGGGTTAAATCAACACTCTCACAGTCCACTGGAACCTCTAGTCAGACCACAGGGTTAAATCAACATTCTCACAGTCCACTGGAACCTCTAGTCAGACCACAGGGTTAAATCAACTCCCTCACAGTCCACTGGAACCTCTAGTCAGACCACAGGGTTAAATCAACTATCTCACAGTCCACTGGAACCTCTAGTCAGACCACAGGGTTAAATCAACTCCCTCACAGTCCACTGGAACCTCTAGTCAGACCACAGGGTTAAATCAACTCTCACAGTCCACTGGAACCTCTAGTCAGACCACAGGGTTACATCAACTCCCTCACAGTCCACTGGAACCTCTAGTCAGACCACAGGGATAAATCAACACTCTCACAGTCCACTGGAACCTCTAGTCAGACCACAGGGTTAAATCAACACCCTCACAGTCCACTGGAACCTCTAGTCAGACCACAGGGTTAAATCAACTATCTCACAGTCCACTGGAACCTCTAGTCAGACCACAGGGTTAAATCAACTCCCTCACAGTCCACTGGAACCTCTAGTCAGACCACAGGGTTAAAATCAGCACTCTCACAGTCCACTGGAACCTCTAGTCAGACCACAGGGTTAAATCAACTATCTCACAGTCCACTGGAACCTCTAGTCAGACCACAGGGTTAAATCAACTATCTCACAGTCCACTGGAACCTCTAGTCAGACCACAGGGTTAAATCAACACTATCACACTCCACTGGAACCTCTAGTCAGACCACAGGGTTAAATCAACACTCTCACAGTCCACTGGAACCTCTAGTCAGACCACAGGGTTAAATCAACTATCTCACAGTCCACTGGAACCTCTAGTCAGACCACAGGGTTAAATCAACTATCTCACAGTCCACTGGAACCTCTAGTCAGACCACAGGGTTAAATCAACACTCTCACAGTCCGCTGGAACCTCTAGTCAGACCACAGGGTTAAATCAACATTCTCACAGTCCACTGGAACCTCTAGTCAGACCACAGGGTTAAATCAACTCCCTCACAGTCCACTGGAACCTCTAGTCAGACCACAGGGTTAAATCAACTATCTCACAGTCCACTGGAACCTCTAGTCAGACCACAGGGTTAAATCAACTCCCTCACAGTCCACTGGAACCTCTAGTCAGACCACAGGGTTAAATCAACTCTCACAGTCCACTGGAACCTCTAGTCAGACCACAGGGTTACATCAACTCCCTCACAGTCCACTGGAACCTCTAGTCAGACCACATGGTTAAATCAACTATCTCACAGTCCACTGGAACCTCTAGTCAGACCACAGGGTTAAATCAACTCCCTCACAGTCCACTGGAACCTCTAGTCAGACCACAGGGTTAAATCAACTATCTCACAGTCCACTGGAACCTCTAGTCAGACCACAGGGTTAAATCAACTATCTCACAGTCCACTGGAACCTCTAGTCAGACCACAGCATTAAATCAACTATCTCACAGTCCACTGGAACCTCTAGTCAGACCACAGGGTTAAATCAACTCCCTCACAGTCCACTGGAACCTCTAGTCAGACCACAGGGTTAAAATCAGCACTCTCACAGTCCACTGGAACCTCTAGTCAGACCACAGGGTTAAATCAACTATCTCACATTCCACTGGAACCTCTAGTCAGACCACAGGGTTAAATCAACTATCTCACAGTCCACTGGAACCTCTAGTCAGACCACAGGGTTAAATCAACTATCTCACAGTCCACTGGAACCTCTAGTCAGACCACAGGGTTAAATCAACACTCTCACAGTCCACTGGAACCTCTAGTCAGACCACAGGGTTAAATCAACACTCTCACAGTCCACTGGAACCTCTAGTCAGACCACAGGGTTAAATCAACTCCCTCACAGTCCACTGGAACCTCTAGTCAGACCACAGGGTTAAATCAACTATCTCACAGTCCACTGGAACCTCTAGTCAGACCACAGGGTTAAATCAACTCCCTCACAGTCCACTGGAACCTCTAGTCAGACCACAGGGTTAAATCAACTCTCACAGTCCACTGGAACCTCTAGTCAGACCACAGGGTTACATCAACTCCCTCACAGTCCACTGGAACCTCTAGTCAGACCACATGGTTAAATCAACTATCTCACAGTCCACTGGAACCTCTAGTCAGACCACAGGGTTAAATCAACTCCCTCACAGTCCACTGGAACCTCTAGTCAGACCACAGGGTTAAATCAACTATCTCACAGTCCACTGGAACCTCTAGTCAGACCACAGGGTTAAATCAACTATCTCACAGTCCACTGGAACCTCTAGTCAGACCACAGCATTAAATCAACTATCTCACAGTCCACTGGAACCTCTAGTCAGACCACAGGGTTAAATCAACTCCCTCACAGTCCACTGGAACCTCTAGTCAGACCACAGGGTTAAAATCAGCACTCTCACAGTCCACTGGAACCTCTAGTCAGACCACAGGGTTAAATCAACTATCTCACAGTCCACTGGAACCTCTAGTCAGACCACAGGGTTAAATCAACACTCTCACACTCCACTGGAACCTCTAGTCAGACCACAGGGTTAAATCAACACTCTCACAGTCCACTGGAACCTCTAGTCAGACCACAGGGTTAAATCAACTATCTCACAGTCCACTGGAACCTCTAGTCAGACCACAGGGTTAAATCAACTATCTCACAGTCCACTGGAACCTCTAGTCAGACCACAGGGTTAAATCAACACTCTCACACTCCACTGGAACCTCTAGTCAGACCACAGGGTTAAATCAACACTCTCACAGTCCACTGGAACCTCTAGTCAGACCACAGGGTTAAATCAACTATCTCACAGTCCACTGGAACCTCTAGTCAGACCACAGGGTTAAATCAACTATCTCACAGTCCACTGGAACCTCTAGTCAGACCACAGGGTTAAATCAACTATCTCACAGTCCACTGGAACCTCTAGTCAGACCACAGGGTTAAATCAACACTCTCACACTCCACTGGAACCTCTAGTCAGACCACAGGGTTAAATCAACACTCTCACAGTCCACTGGAACCTCTAGTCAGACCACAGGGTTAAATCAACTATCTCACAGTCCACTGGAACCTCTAGTCAGACCACAGGGTTAAATCAACTATCTCACAGTCCACTGGAACCTCTAGTCAGACCACAGGGTTAAATCAACACTCTCACAGTCCACTGGAACCTCTAGTCAGACCACAGGGTTAAATCAACATTCTCACAGTCCACTGGAACCTCTAGTCAGACCACAGGGTTAAATCAACTCCCTCACAGTCCACTGGAACCTCTAGTCAGACCACAGGGTTAAATCAACTATCTCACAGTCCACTGGAACCTCTAGTCAGACCACAGGGTTAAATCAACTCCCTCACAGTCCACTGGAACCTCTAGTCAGACCACAGGGTTAAAATCAGCACTCTCACAGTCCACTGGAACCTCTAGTCAGACCACAGGGTTAAATCAACTATCTCACAGTCCACTGGAACCTCTAGTCAGACCACAGGGTTAAATCAACTATCTCACAGTCCACTGGAACCTCTAGTCAGACCACAGGGTTAAATCAACACTCTCACACTCCACTGGAACCTCTAGTCAGACCACAGGGTTAAATCAACACTCTCACAGTCCACTGGAACCTCTAGTCAGACCACAGGGTTAAATCAACTATCTCACAGTCCACTGGAACCTCTAGTCAGACCACAGGGTTAAATCAACTATCTCACAGTCCACTGGAACCTCTAGTCAGACCACAGGGTTAAATCAATCTCACAGTCCACTGGAACCTCTAGTCAGACCACAGGGTTAAATCAACTCCCTCACAGTCCACTGGAACCTCTAGTCAGACCACAGGGTTAAATCAACACTCTCACAGTCCGCTGGAATCTCTAGTCAGACCACAGGGTTAAATCAACATTCTCACAGTCCACTGGAACCTCTAGTCAGACCACAGGGTTAAATCAACTCCCTCACAGTCCACTGGAACCTCTAGTCAGACCACAGGGTTAAATCAACTATCTCACAGTCCACTGGAACCTCTAGTCAGACCACAGGGTTAAATCAACTCCCTCACAGTCCACTGGAACCTCTAGTCAGACCACAGGGTTAAATCAACTCTCACAGTCCACTGGAACCTCTAGTCAGACCACAGGGTTACATCAACTCCCTCACAGTCCACTGGAACCTCTAGTCAGACCACATGGTTAAATCAACTATCTCACAGTCCACTGGAACCTCTAGTCAGACCACAGGGTTAAATCAACTCCCTCACAGTCCACTGGAACCTCTAGTCAGACCACAGGGTTAAATCAACTCTCACAGTCCACTGGAACCTCTAGTCAGACCACAGGGTTACATCAACTCCCTCACAGTCCACTGGAACCTCTAGTCAGACCACATGGTTAAATCAACTATCTCACAGTCCACTGGAACCTCTAGTCAGACCACAGGGTTAAATCAACTCCCTCACAGTCCACTGGAACCTCTAGTCAGACCACAGGGTTAAATCAACTATCTCACAGTCCACTGGAACCTCTAGTCAGACCACAGGGTTAAATCAACTATCTCACAGTCCACTGGAACCTCTAGTCAGACCACAGCATTAAATCAACTATCTCACAGTCCACTGGAACCTCTAGTCAGACCACAGGGTTAAATCAACTCCCTCACAGTCCACTGGAACCTCTAGTCAGACCACAGGGTTAAAATCAGCACTCTCACAGTCCACTGGAACCTCTAGTCAGACCACAGGGTTAAATCAACTATCTCACATTCCACTGGAACCTCTAGTCAGACCACAGGGTTAAATCAACTATCTCACAGTCCACTGGAACCTCTAGTCAGACCACAGGGTTAAATCAACTATCTCACAGTCCACTGGAACCTCTAGTCAGACCACAGGGTTAAATCAACACTCTCACAGTCCACTGGAACCTCTAGTCAGACCACAGGGTTAAATCAACACTCTCACAGTCCACTGGAACCTCTAGTCAGACCACAGGGTTAAATCAACTCCCTCACAGTCCACTGGAACCTCTAGTCAGACCACAGGGTTAAATCAACTATCTCACAGTCCACTGGAACCTCTAGTCAGACCACAGGGTTAAATCAACTCCCTCACAGTCCACTGGAACCTCTAGTCAGACCACAGGGTTAAATCAACTCTCACAGTCCACTGGAACCTCTAGTCAGACCACAGGGTTACATCAACTCCCTCACAGTCCACTGGAACCTCTAGTCAGACCACATGGTTAAATCAACTATCTCACAGTCACTGGAACCTCTAGTCAGACCACAGGGTTAAATCAACTCCCTCACAGTCCACTGGAACCTCTAGTCAGACCACAGGGTTAAATCAACTATCTCACAGTCCACTGGAACCTCTAGTCAGACCACAGGGTTAAATCAACTATCTCACAGTCCACTGGAACCTCTAGTCAGACCACAGGGTTAAATCAACTATCTCACAGTCCACTGGAACCTCTAGTCAGACCACAGGGTTAAATCAACTCCTCACAGTCCACTGGAACCTCTAGTCAGACCACAGGGTTAAATCAACTCCTCACAGTCCACTGGAACCTCTAGTCAGACCACAGGGTTAAATCAACTATCTCACAGTCCACTGGAACCTCTAGTCAGACCACAGGGTTAAATCAACTCCCTCACAGTCCACTGGAACCTCTAGTCAGACCACAGGGTTAAATCAACTATCTCACAGTCCACTGGAACCTCTAGTCAGACCACAGGGTTAAATCAACTCTCTCACAGTCCACTGGAACCTCTAGTCAGACCACAGGGTTAAATCAACTATCTCACAGTCCACTGGAACCTCTAGTCAGACCACAGGGTTAAATCAACTCCCTCACAGTCCACTGGAACCTCTAGTCAGACCACAGGGTTAAATCAACTATCTCACAGTCCACTGGAACCTCTAGTCAGACCACAGGGTTAAATCAACTATCTCACAGTCCACTGGAACCTCTAGTCAGACCACAGCATTAAATCAACTATCTCACAGTCCACTGGAACCTCTAGTCAGACCACAGGGTTAAATCAACTCCCTCACAGTCCACTGGAACCTCTAGTCAGACCACAGGGTTAAAATCAGCACTCTCACAGTCCACTGGAACCTCTAGTCAGACCACAGGGTTAAATCAACTGGAACCTCTAGTCAGACCACAGGGTTAAATCAACTATCTCACAGTCCACTGGAACCTCTAGTCAGACCACAGGGTTAAATCAACTATCTCACAGTCCACTGGAACCTCTAGTCAGACCACAGGGTTAAATCAACACTCTCACAGTCCACTGGAACCTCTAGTCAGACCACAGGGTTAAATCAACACTCTCACAGTCCACTGGAACCTCTAGTCAGACCACAGGGTTAAATCAACTCCCTCACAGTCCACTGGAACCTCTAGTCAGACCACAGGGTTAAATCAACTATCTCACAGTCCACTGGAACCTCTAGTCAGACCACAGGGTTAAATCAACTCCCTCACAGTCCACTGGAACCTCTAGTCAGACCACAGGGTTAAATCAACTCTCACAGTCCACTGGAACCTCTAGTCAGACCACAGGGTTAAATCAACTCCCTCACAGTCCACTGGAACCTCTAGTCAGACCACATGGTTAAATCAACTATCTCACAGTCCACTGGAACCTCTAGTCAGACCACAGGGTTAAATCAACTCCCTCACAGTCCACTGGAACCTCTAGTCAGACCACAGGGTTAAATCAACTATCTCACAGTCCACTGGAACCTCTAGTCAGACCACAGGGTTAAATCAACTATCTCACAGTCCACTGGAACCTCTAGTCAGACCACAGCATTAAATCAACTATCTCACAGTCCACTGGAACCTCTAGTCAGACCACAGGGTTAAATCAACTCCCTCACAGTCCACTGGAACCTCTAGTCAGACCACAGGGTTAAAATCAGCACTCTCACAGTCCACTGGAACCTCTAGTCAGACCACAGGGTTAAATCAACTATCTCACATTCCACTGGAACCTCTAGTCAGACCACAGGGTTAAATCAACTATCTCACAGTCCACTGGAACCTCTAGTCAGACCACAGGGTTAAATCAACACTCTCACACTCCACTGGAACCTCTAGTCAGACCACAGGGTTAAATCAACACTCTCACAGTCCACTGGAACCTCTAGTCAGACCACAGGGTTAAATCAACTATCTCACAGTCCACTGGAACCTCTAGTCAGACCACAGGGTTAAATCAACTATCTCACAGTCCACTGGAACCTCTAGTCAGACCACAGGGTTAAATCAACACTCTCACAGTCCACTGGAACCTCTAGTCAGACCACAGGGTTAAATCAACACTCTCACAGTCCACTGTTAAATCAACTATCTCACAGTCCACTGGAACCTCTAGTCAGACCACAGGGTTAAATCAACTATCTCACAGTCCACTGGAACCTCTAGTCAGACCACAGGGTTAAATCAACATCTCACAGTCCGCTGGAACCTCTAGTCAGACCACAGGGTTAAATCAACATTCTCACAGTCCACTGGAACCTCTAGTCAGACCACAGGGTTAAATCAACTCCCTCACAGTCCACTGGAACCTCTAGTCAGACCACAGGGTTAAATCAACTATCTCACAGTCCACTGGAACCTCTAGTCAGACCACAGGGTTAAATCAACTCCCTCACAGTCCACTGGAACCTCTAGTCCGACCACAGGGTTAAAATCAGCACTCTCACAGTCCACTGGAACCTCTAGTCAGACCACAGGGTTAAATCAACTATCTCACATTCCACTGGAACCTCTAGTCAGACCACAGGGTTAAATCAACTATCTCACAGTCCACTGGAACCTCTAGTCAGACCACAGGGTTAAATCAACACTCTCACAGTCCACTGGAACCTCTAGTCAGACCACAGGGTTAAATCAACACTCTCACAGTCCACTGGAACCTCTAGTCAGACCACAGGGTTAAATCAACTATCTCACAGTCCACTGGAACCTCTAGTCAGACCACAGGGTTAAATCAACTATCTCACAGTCCACTGGAACCTCTAGTCAGACCACAGGGTTAAATCAACACTCTCACAGTCCGCTGGAACCTCTAGTCAGACCACAGGGTTAAATCAACATTCTCACAGTCCACTGGAACCTCTAGTCAGACCACAGGGTTAAATCAACTCCCTCACAGTCCACTGGAACCTCTAGTCAGACCACAGGGTTAAATCAACTATCTCTCACAGTCCACTGGAACCTCTAGTCAGACCACAGGGTTAAATCAACTCCCTCACAGTCCACTGGAACCTCTAGTCAGACCACAGGGTTAAATCAACTCTCACAGTCCACTGGAACAGTCAGACCACAGGAATCAACTCCCTCACAGTCCACTGGAACCTCTAGAGACCACATGGTTAAATCAACTATCTCACAGTCCACTGGAACCTCTAGTCAGACCACAGGGTTAAATCAACTCCCTCACAGTCCACTGGAACCTCTAGTCAGACCACAGGGTTAAATCAACTCTCACAGTCCACTGGAACCTCTAGTCAGACCACAGGGTTACATCAACTCCCTCACAGTCCACTGGAACCTCTAGTCAGACCACAGGGTTAAATCAACTATCTCACAGTCCACTGGAACCTCTAGTCAGACCACAGGGTTAAATCAACTCCCTCACAGTCCACTGGAACCTCTAGTCAGACCACAGGGTTAAATCAACTATCTCACAGTCCACTGGAACCTCTAGTCAGACCACAGGGTTAAATCAACTATCTCACAGTCCACTGGAACCTCTAGTCAGACCACAGCATTAAATCAACTATCTCACAGTCCACTGGAACCTCTAGTCAGACCACAGGGTTAAATCAACTCCCTCACAGTCCACTGGAACCTCTAGTCAGACCACAGGGTTAAAATCAGCACTCTCACAGTCCACTGGAACCTCTAGTCAGACCACAGGGTTAAATCAACTATCTCACATTCCACTGGAACCTCTAGTCAGACCACAGGGTTAAATCAACTATCTCACAGTCCACTGGAACCTCTAGTCAGACCACAGGGTTAAATCAACTATCTCACAGTCCACTGGAACCTCTAGTCAGACCACAGCATTAAATCAACTATCTCACAGTCCACTGGAACCTCTAGTCAGACCACAGGGTTAAATCAACTCCCTCACAGTCCACTGGAACCTCTAGTCAGACCACAGGGTTAAAATCAGCACTCTCACAGTCCACTGGAACCTCTAGTCAGACCACAGGGTTAAATCAACTATCTCACAGTCCACTGGAACCTCTAGTCACTGGAAATCCTATCTCACATTAGGAACCTCAGACCACAGGGTTAAATCAACTATCTCACAGTCCACTGGAACCTCTAGTCAGACCACAGGGTTAAATCAACTATCTCACAGTCCACTGGAACCTCTAGTCAGACCACAGGGTTAAATCAACACTCTCACAGTCCACTGGAACCTCTAGTCAGACCACAGGGTTAAATCAACACTCTCACAGTCCACTGGAACCTCTAGTCAGACCACAGGGTTAAATCAACTCCCTCACAGTCCACTGGAACCTCTAGTCAGACCACAGGGTTAAATCAACTATCTCACAGTCCACTGGAACCTCTAGTCAGACCACAGGGTTAAATCAACTCCCTCACAGTCCACTGGAACCTCTAGTCAGACCACAGGGTTAAATCAACTCTCACAGTCCACTGGAACCTCTAGTCAGACCACAGGGTTACATCAACTCCCTCACAGTCCACTGGAACCTCTAGTCAGACCACATGGTTAAATCAACTATCTCACAGTCCACTGGAACCTCTAGTCAGACCACAGGGTTAAATCAACTCCCTCACAGTCCACTGGAACCTCTAGTCAGACCACAGGGTTAAATCAACTATCTCACAGTCCACTGGAACCTCTAGTCAGACCACAGGGTTAAATCAACTATCTCACAGTCCACTGGAACCTCTAGTCAGACCACAGCATTTAATCAACTATCTCACAGTCCACTGGAACCTCTAGTCAGACCACAGGGTTAAATCAACTCCCTCACAGTCCACTGGAACCTCTAGTCAGACCACAGGGTTAAAATCAGCACTCTCACAGTCCACTGGAACCTCTAGTCAGACCACAGGGTTAAATCAACTATCTCACATTCCACTGGAACCTCTAGTCAGACCACAGGGTTAAATCAACTATCTCACAGTCCACTGGAACCTCTAGTCAGACCACAGGGTTAAATCAACACTCTCACAGTCCGCTGGAACCTCTAGTCAGACCACAGGGTTAAATCAACATTCTCACAGTCCACTGGAACCTCTAGTCAGACCACAGGGTTAAATCAACTCTCACAGTCCACTGGAACCTCTAGTCAGACCACAGGGTTACATCAACTCCCTCACAGTCCACTGGAACCTCTAGTCAGACCACATGGTTAAATCAACTATCTCACAGTCCACTGGAACCTCTAGTCAGACCACAGGAAATCAACTCCCTCCAGGAACCTCAGACCACAGGGTTAAATCAACTATCTCACAGTCCACTGGAACCTCTAGTCAGACCACAGGGTTAAATCAACTATCTCACAGTCCACTGGAACCTCTAGTCAGACCACAGCATTTAATCAACTATCTCACAGTCCACTGGAACCTCTAGTCAGACCACAGGGTTAAATCAACTCCCTCACAGTCCACTGGAACCTCTAGTCAGACCACAGGGTTAAAATCAGCACTCTCACAGTCCACTGGAACCTCTAGTCAGACCACAGGGTTAAATCAACTATCTCACAGTCCACTGGAACCTCTAGTCAGACCACAGGGTTAAATCAACTATCTCACAGTCCACTGGAACCTCTAGTCAGACCACAGGGTTAAATCAACACTGGAACCTCTAGTCAGACCACAGGGTTAAATCAACACTCTCACAGTCCACTGGAACCTCTAGTCAGACCACAGGGTTAAATCAACTATCTCACAGTCCACTGGAACCTCTAGTCAGACCACAGGGTTAAATCAACTATCTCACAGTCCACTGGAACCTCTAGTCAGACCACAGGGTTAAATCAACACTCTCACAGTCCGCTGGAACCTCTAGTCAGACCACAGGGTTAAATCAACATTCTCACAGTCCACTGGAACCTCTAGTCAGACCACAGGGTTAAATCAACTCCCTCACAGTCCACTGGAACCTCTAGTCAGACCACAGGGTTAAATCAACTATCTCACAGTCCACTGGAACCTCTAGTCAGACCACAGGGTTAAATCAACTCCCTCACAGTCCACTGGAACCTCTAGTCAGACCACAGGGTTAAAATCAGCACTCTCACAGTCCACTGGAACCTCTAGTCAGACCACAGGGTTAAATCAACTATCTCACATTCCACTGGAACCTCTAGTCAGACCACAGGGTTAAATCAACTATCTCACAGTCCACTGGAACCTCTAGTCAGACCACAGGGTTAAATCAACACTCTCACACTCCACTGGAACCTCTAGTCAGACCACAGGGTTAAATCAACACTCTCACAGTCCACTGGAACCTCTAGTCAGACCACAGGGTTAAATCAACTATCTCACAGTCCACTGGAACCTCTAGTCAGACCACAGGGTTAAATCAACTATCTCACAGTCCACTGGAACCTCTAGTCAGACCACAGGGTTAAATCAACACTCTCACAGTCCGCTGGAACCTCTAGTCAGACCACAGGGTTAAATCAACATTCTCACAGTCCACTGGAACCTCTAGTCAGACCACAGGGTTAAATCAACTCCCTCACAGTCCACTGGAACCTCTAGTCAGACCACAGGGTTAAATCAACTATCTCACAGTCCACTGGAACCTCTAGTCAGACCACAGGGTTAAATCAACTCCCTCACAGTCCACTGGAACCTCTAGTCAGACCACAGGGTTAAATCAACTCTCACAGTCCACTGGAACCTCTAGTCAGACCACAGGGTTACATCAACTCCCTCACAGTCCACTGGAACCTCTAGTCAGACCACATGGTTAAATCAACTATCTCACAGTCCACTGGAACCTCTAGTCAGACCACAGGGTTAAATCAACTCCCTCACAGTCCACTGGAACCTCTAGTCAGACCACAGGGTTAAATCAACTATCTCACAGTCCAGTGGAACCTCTAGTCAGACCACAGGGTTAAATCAACTATCTCACAGTCCACTGGAACCTCTAGTCAGACCACAGGGTTAAATCAACTATCTCACAGTCCACTGGAACCTCTAGTCAGACCACAGGGTTAAATCAACACTCTCACAGTCCACTGGAACCTCTAGTCAGACCACAGGGTTAAATCAACTATCTCACAGTCCAGTGGAACTTCTAGTCAGACCACAGGGTTAAATCAACTATCTCACAGTCCTCTGGAACCTCTAGTCAGACCACAGGGTTAAATCAACTATCTCACAGTCCACTGGAACCTCTAGTCAGACCACAGGGTTAAATCAACACTCTCACAGTCCACTGGAACCTCTAGTCAGACCACAGGGTTAAATCAACTCCCTCACAGTCCACTGGAACCTCTAGTCAGACCACAGGGTTAAATCAACACTCTCACACTCCACTGGAACCTCTAGTCAGACCACAGGGTTAAATCAACACTCTCACAGTCCACTGGAACCTCTAGTCAGACCACAGGGTTAAATCAACTATCTCACAGTCCACTGGAACCTCTAGTCAGACCACAGGGTTAAATCAACTATCTCACAGTCCACTGGAACCTCTAGTCAGACCACAGGGTTAAATCAACACTCTCACAGTCCACTGGAACCTCTAGTCAGACCACAGGGTTAAATCAACTCCCTCACAGTCCACTGGAACCTCTAGTCAGACCACAGGGTTAAATCAACTATCTCACAGTCCACTGGAACCTCTAGTCAGACCACAGGGTTAAATCAACTCCTCACAGTCCACTGGAACCTCTAGTCAGACCACAGGGTTAAATCAACTCTCACAGTCCACTGGAACCTCTAGTCAGACCACAGGGTTACATCAACTCCCTCACAGTCCACTGGAACCTCTAGTCAGACCACATGGTTAAATCAACTATCTCACAGTCCACTGGAACCTCTAGTCAGACCACAGGGTTAAATCAACTCCCTCACAGTCCACTGGAACCTCCAGTCAGACCACAGGGTTAAATCAACTATCTCACAGTCCACTGGAACCTCTAGTCAGACCACAGGGTTAAATCAACTATCTCACAGTCCACTGGAACCTCTAGTCAGACCACAGCATTAAATCAACTATCTCACAGTCCACTGGAACCTCTAGTCAGACCACAGGGTTAAATCAACACTCTCACAGTCCACTGGAACCTCTAGTCAGACCACAGGGTTAAATCAACTCCCTCACAGTCCACTGGAACCTCTAGTCAGACCACAGGGTTAAATCAACTCCCTCACAGTTCACTGGAACCTCTAGTCAGACCACAGGGTTAAATCAACTATCTCACAGTCCACTGGAACCTCTAGTCAGACCACAGGGTTAAATCAACTATCTCACAGTCCACTGGAACCTCTAGTCAGACCGCAGGGTTAAATCAACTATCTCACAGTCCACTGGAACCTCTAGTCAGACCACAGGGTTAAATCAACACTGTCACAGTCCACTGGAACCTCTAGTCAGACCACAGGGTTAAATCAACTCCCTCACAGTCCACTGGAATCTCTAGTCAGACCACAGGGTTAAATCAACTCCCTCACAGTCCACTGGAACCTCTAGTCAGACCACAGGGTTAAATCAACTCTCACAGTCCACTGGAACCTCTAGTCAGACCACAGGGTTACATCAACTCCCTCACAGTCCACTGGAACCTCTAGTCAGACCACAGGGTTAAATCAACTCCCTCACAGTCCACTGGAACCTCTAGTCAGACCACAGGGTTAAATCAACACTCTCACAGTCCACTGGAACCTCTAGTCAGACCACAGGGTTAAATCAACTATCTCACAGTCCACTGGAACCTCTAGTCAGACCACAGGGTTAAATCAACTATCTCACAGTCCACTGGAACCTCTAGTCAGACCACAGGGTTAAAATCAACACTCTCACAGTCCACTGGAACCTCTAGTCAGACCACAGGGTTAAATCAACTATCTCACAGTCCACTGGAACCTCTAGTCAGACCACAGGGTTAAATCAACTATCTCACAGTCCACTGGAACCTCTAGTCAGACCACAGGGTTAAATCAACTCTCACAGTCCACTGGAACCTCTAGTCAGACCACAGGGTTAAATCAACTCCCTCACAGTCCACTGGAACCTCTAGTCAGACCACAGGGTTAAATCAACTCCCTCACAGTCCACTGGAACCTCTAGTCAGACCACAGGGTTAAATCAACTCCCTCACAGTCTCTCACACTCTCTCACACAATATTATTACCCCATCACTGAAAGATAAGACTCAGGAACACGTGTGTACGTCCTGTTTCCCACTACTATGACAACAAGCCATTAGAGCTGAGTGGACAAGACCAGACTCTAAATCAGCCTTGGGGGAAAAACATTATCATCTTGCATGATGTTCATTTTCTACACGGTAGACCATACAACATTATTTACTGATGATCTTCTGAACTTCCCAACACCTTTCTGATTCACTTCAGTCACTTCAAACCATCCCGTCTTCATATTTAATTACTGTCCAAAATACAGTCCATCTGATTTGTAATAGACTGTCATAGCCCCAATTAAAAAAGTTCAAATTGGCCGTTGATTTCATAACCTTTTTTAAATCGTGGGCCAAAACAGTTTGGGAACCCTTGCACTACACCATCTTTCCTGCGACCCATTTTGACAGTGCTAGGACATGGAGAAAATGTCTGCAGTTCTTTATACTGCCATTTTGACAGTGCTAGGACATGGAGAAAATGTCTGCAGTTCTTTATACTGCCATTTTGACAGTGCTAGGACATGGAGAAAATGTCTGCAGTTCTTTATACTGCCATTTTGACAGTGCTAGGACATGGAGAAAATGTCTGCAGTTCTTTATACTGCCATTTTGACAGTGCTAGGACATGGAGAAAATGTCTGCAGTTCTTTATACTGCCATTTTGACAGTGCTAGGACATGGAGAAAATGTCTGCAGTTCTTTATACTGCCATTTTGACAGTGCTAGGACATGGAGAAAATGTCTGCAGTTCTTTATACTGCCATTTTGACAGTGCTAGGACATGGAGAAAATGTCTGCAGTTCTTTATACTGCCATTTTGACAGTGCTAGGACATGGAGAAAATGTCTGCAGTTCTTTATACTGCCATTTTGACAGTGCTAGGACATGGAGAAAATGTCTGCAGTTCTTTATACTGCCATTTTGACAGTGCTAGGACATGGAGAAAATGTCTGCAGTTCTTTATACTGCCATTTTGACAGTGCTAGGACATGGAGAAAATGTCTGCAGTTCTTTATACTGCCATTTTGACAGTGCTAGGACATGGAGAAAATGTCTGCAGTTCTTTATACTGCCATTTTGACAGTGCTAGGACATGGAGAAAATGTCTGCAGTTCTTTATACTGCCATTTTGACAGTGCTAGGACATGGAGAGAAAATGTCTGCAGTTCTTTATACTGCCATTTTGACAGTGCTAGGACATGGAGAAAATGTCTGCAGTTCTTTATACTGCCATTTTGACAGTGCTAGGACATGGAGAAAATGTCTGCAGTTCTTTATACTGCCATTTTGACAGTGCTAGGACATGGAGAAAATGTCTGCAGTTCTTTATACTGCCATTTTGACAGTGCTAGGACATGGAGAAAATGTCTGCAGTTCTTTATACTGCCATTTTGACAGTGCTAGGACATGGAGAAAATGTCTGCAGTTCTTTATACTGCCATTTTGACAGTGCTAGGACATGGAGAAAATGTCTGCAGTTCTTTATACTGCCATTTTGACAGTGCTAGGACATGGAGAAAATGTCTGCAGTTCTTTATACTGCCATTTTGACAGTGCTAGGACATGGAGAAAATGTCTGCAGTTCTTTATACTGCCATTTTGACAGTGCTAGGACATGGAGAAAATGTCTGCAGTTCTTTATACTGCCATTTTGACAGTGCTAGGACATGGAGAAAATGTCTGCAGTTCTTTATACTGCCATTTTGACAGTGCTAGGACATGGAGAAAATGTCTGCAGTTCTTTATACTGCCATTTTGACAGTGCTAGGACATGGAGAAAATGTCTGCAGTTCTTTATACTGCCATTTTGACAGTGCTAGGACATGGAGAAAATGTCTGCAGTTCTTTATACTGATATTTGCATGGCTTTTGTCTGTTGTTGCCGACTTCTCATTGAAAACTTCTCATTATTTGGTAACTGTCTTAACGTTATACTGTACTGGCCCTTGTTTTGGATATTTCAGATTATCTTCTGAAAGACAGGAGTTCGCTCCCTCTCCTGCCTCCTGCATTAACCATCACTTACTTCCTCTCCTCTCCCCTGCTCCATCTGTCACCCGTCTGTCTCTCTCTCGCTTTCATCATCCACTTCTCTCTGTCCTCCTTCATCTCTCCCTATGTCACTCTCTCCCTCCCTCCTGCAATGTGTTTGCCCTGTGATAGGGAGTCCAATCAGTATTTTTTAATTAGAAGCATTTGCTGACAAACTTATATTTTTTTATGACTCATCATTTTTTACTCTCTCTCCCTCCTGCTGCTTACCTTTTCTACATGGTATGTCACAACTCACACTCTCATCACCAACTCTCTTCTCTGGTGTGTGTGAGTGTGTACACTGAGCTGTCTTGATGCTGTGTGTCTTTTTGCAGTATGGTATAATGTGGTAGTGTACACTGAGCGGTCTTGATGCTGTGTGTCTTTTTGCAGTATGGTATAATGTGGCAGTGTACACTGAGCTGTCTTGATGCTGTGTGTCTTTTTGTAGTATGGTATAATGTGGTAGTGTACACTGAGCTGTCTTGATGCTGTGTGTCTTTTTGCACTATGGTATAATGTGGTAGTGTACACTGAGCTGTCTTGATGCTGTGTGTCTTTTTGCAGTATGGTATAATGTGGTAGTGTACACTGAGCTGTCTTGATGCTGTGTGTCTTTTTGCAGTATGGTATAATGTGGTAGTGTACACTGAGCGGTCTTGATGCTGTGTGTCTTTTTGCAGTATGGTATAATGTGGCAGTGTACACTGAGCTGTCTTGATGCTGTGTGTCTTTTTGCAGTATGGTATAATGTGGTAGTGTACACTGAGCTGTCTTGATGCTGTGTGTCTTTTTGTAGTATGGTATAATGTGGTAGTGTACACTGAGCTGTCTTGATGCTGTGTGTCTTTTTGCAGTATGGTATAATGTGGTAGTGTACACTGAGCTGTCTTGATGCTGTGTGTCTTTTTGCAGTATGGTATAATGTGGTAGTGTACACTGAGCTGTCTTGATGCTGTGTGTCTTTTTGTAGTATGGTATAATGTGGTAGTGTACACTGAGCTGTCTTGATGCTGTGTGTCTTTTTGCAGTATGGTATAATGTGGTAGTGTACACTGAGCTGTCTTGATGCTGTGTGTCTTTTTGCAGTATGGTATAATGTGGTAGTGTACACTGAGCTGTCTTGATGCTGTGTGTCTTTTTGCAGTATGGTATAATGTGGTAGTGTACACTGAGCTGTCTTGATGCTGTGTGTCTTTTTGCAGTATGTGTAACGGCGTTCGTCTGTTGATGGAGAAGCAGACCAAAATGCAGCGTGGTGGTTACTCATGTTCTTTAATGAAGAATAGCGATACATGAAATAACTATAAATATTACAAAACAACAAACGGAACGTGAAAACCTATACAGCCTGTCTGTGAATAACTAACACAGAGACAGGAACAATCACCCACGAAATACATAGTGAAACCCAGGCTACCTAAATATGGTTCCCAATCAGAGACAACGAGAATCACCTGATTCTGATTGAGAACCGCCTCAGGCAGCCAAGCCGATGCTAGACACACCCCTAATCAGCCACAATCCCAATGCCTACAAAAAAAAACAATACGACAACACAATATCCCCATGTCACACCCTGGCCTGAACAAATAATAAAGAAAACCCAAAATACTAAGACCAAGGCGTGACAGAACACCCCCCCCTAAAGTGCGGACTCCCGGACGCACCTCAAAACCATAGGGAGGGTCCGGGTGGGCGTCTGTCCATGGTGGCGGCTCCGGCTCGGGACGTGGACCCCACTCCATAAATGTCATAGTTCCTCCCCCTCGCGTCCTAGGATAATCCACCCTCGCCGCCGACCATGGCCTAATAGTCCTCACCCAGAACCCCACTGGACTGAGGGGCAGCTCGTGACTGAGGGGCAGCTCGGGACTGAGGGGCAGCTCGGGACTGAGGGGAAGCTCGGGACTGAGGGGAAGCTCGGGACTGAGGGGCAGCTCGGGACTGAGGGGCAGCTCGGGACTGAGGGGAAGCCCGGGACTGAGGGGAAGCCCGGGACTGAGGGGAAGCCCGGGACTGAGAGGAAGCCCAGTACTGAGAGGAAGCTCAGGCAGGTAGTTGGCTCCGGCAGATCCTGGCTGGCTGGCGGATCTGGAAGAGTCTGGTTGACTGGCAGATCTGGAAGAATCTGGTTGACTGGCAGATCTGGAAGATCATGGCTGACTGGCAGATCTGGAAGAATCTGGTTGACTGGCAGATCTGGAAGAATCTGGTTGACTGGCAGATCTGGAAGAATCTGGTTGACTGGCAGATCTGGAAGATCATGGCTGACTGGCGGATCTAGCTGCTCTGGCTGCTCCATGTAGACTGGCAGCTCTGGCTGCTCTATGCAGACTGACAGCTCTGGCTGCTCTATGCAGACTGGCAGCTCCATGTAGACTGACAGCTCAGGCTGCTCCATGCAGGCTGACAGCTCTGGCTGCTCCATGCAGACTGACAGCTCAGGCTGCTCCGAACAGGCAGGAGGCTCCGGCAGCGCTGTAGAGGAGGAAGGCTCTGGAAGCGCTGAACAGGCGGGAGACTCCGACAGCGCAGGAGAGGAGGAAAACGCTGGCTGCGCTGAACAGGCGGGAGGCTCCGACAGCGCTAGAGAGAAGGATGGCTCTGGCTGTGTTGAACAGGCGAGGCGCACTGAAGGCCTGGTGCGTGGTGCTGGAACTGGTGGTACTGGATCGAGGACACGCCCAGGAAGCCTGGTGCGGGGAGCTGCTACCGGAGGACTGGTGTGTGGAGGTGGCTCTGGATAGACCGGACCATGCAGGCACACTGGAGCGCTTGAGCACCGAGCCTGCCCAACCTGGCTCGATGCCCACTCTAGCCCGGCCAATACGAAGAGCTGGTATGAACCGCACCGGGCTATGCACCCGCACTGGAAACACTGTGCGCTCCATAGCATAACACGGTGCCTGCCCGGTCTCTCTAGCCCACCGGTAAAGCACAGGGAGTTTGCGCAGGTCTCCTTCCTGGCATAGCCATACTCCCTGTAAGCCACCCACCAATACATTTTTGGGGCTGACTCTCAGGCTTCCATCCAAGTCGCTGTGCTGCCTCCTCATACCAGCGCCTCTCCGCTTTCCCAGCCTCCAGTTCTTCCTTGGGGCGGCGATATTCTCCAGGCTGAGCCCAGGGTCCTTTTCCGTCCAATATCTCCTCCCAAGTCCAGAAGTCCTTTGATCGCTGCTCCTCACGATTAACAGGGGGAGTTGGCTCAGGTCTGATCCCTGACTCTGCCACACTCTCCCTGAGCCTCCCCCCAATACATTTTTGGGGTGACTTTCGGGTTTCTTTTTGCGCCGCCGTGTCTTTCTCTTCGACTCCATTCTCCTATAGCCCTCTTCGCACTGATCCAGTGAATCCCAGGCGGGCTCCGGCACTCTCTCTGGGTCGACCGCCCACCTGTCTATTTCCTCCCAAGTCGTATACTCTATACTCCTGCTGTCCATAACGTCCTCCCATGTCCTTTCCTCCTTTCGCTGCTCCTGCTGTCGCTGCCTGTTACCACGCCGCTCGGTCCGGGTGTGGTGGGTGATTCTGTAACGGCATTCGTCTGTTGATGGAGAAGCGGACCAAAATGCAGCGTGGTGGTTACTCATGTTCTTTAATGAAGAACAGCGATACATGAAATAACTATAAATATTACAAAACAACAAACGGAACATGAAAACCTATACAGCCTGTCTGTGAATAACTAACACAGAGACAGGAACAATCACCCACGAAATATATAGTGAAACCCAGGCTACCTAAATATGGTTCCCAATCAGAGACAACGAGAATCACCTGATTCTGATTGAGAACCGCCTCAGGCAGCCAAGCCGATGCTAGACACACCCCTAATCAGCCACAATCCCAATGCCTACAAAAAAAACAATACGACAACACAATAAACCCATGTCACACCCTGGCCTGAACAAATAATAAAGAAAACACAAAATACTAAGACCAAGGCGTGACAGTATGGTACAATGGGGTAGTGTACACTGAGCTGTCTTGATGCTGTGTGTCTTTTTGCAGTATGGTATAATGTGGTAGTGTACACTGAGCTGTCTTGATGCTGTGTGTCTTTTTGCAGTATGGTATAATGTGGTAGTGTACACTGAGCTGTCTTGATGCTGTGTGTTTGTTGTTGCAGTATGTATGTAGTATGTAGTAGTGTACACTGAGGATACAAAACATTAGGAACACCTGCTCTTTCCATGACTTAGACCAGTTGAACCCAGGTGAAGGCTATGATTCCTTACTGAGGTCATTTGTTTAATCCACTTCAATCAGTATATCTGAAAGGGAGGAGATGGGTTAAAGAAGGATTTTCAATCCTTTTAGACAATTGACACAACAAATCAAATCAAACGTGTTTATAAAGCCCTTAATACATCAGCTGATATCTCAAAGTGCTGTACAGAAACCCAGCCTAAAACCTCAAACAGCAAGCAATGCAGGTGTAGAAGGACGGTGCCTAGGAAAAACTCCCTAGAAAGAAAAGGAAGAAACCTAGAGAGGAACCAGACTATGAGGGGTGGCCAGTCCTCTTCTGGCTGTGCCGGGTGGAGATTATAACAGAACATGGCCAAGATTTTCAAATGTTCAGAGGTGACCAGCAGGGTCAAATAATAATAATCACAATGGTTGTCGATGGTGCAACAGGTCAGCACCTCAGGAGTAAATGTCAGTTGGCTTTTCATAGCCGATCATTAAGAGTATCTCTACCGCTCCTAATGTCTCTAGAGAGTTGAAAACAGCAGGTCTGGGACAGGTAGCATATCCAGTGAACAGGTCAGTGTTCCAAAGCAGCAGGCAGAACAGTTGAAACTGGAGCAGCTGCACGGCCAGGTGGACTGGGGACAGTAAGGAGTCATCCGGCCAGATAGTCCTGATGCATGGTCCTAGGGCTCAGGTCCTCCTCAGAGAGAGAAAGAAAGAATGAAAGAAAGAAAGAGCGAAAGAGAGAAAGAGCGAAAGAGAGAGACTACTGCAGCATGAAGTCTACTGCAGCATAAATACTGGAGGCTGAGACAGGAGGGGTCAGGAGACACTGTGGCCCCATCCGACGATACCCCCGGACAGGGCCAAACAGGCAGGATATATCCCCACCCATTTTCCCACACCACTAGAGGGATATCTTCAACCACCAACTTACCATCCTGAGACAAGGCAGAGTATAGATACACATGGATTGTGTGTCTGTGCCATTCAGAGGGTGAATGGGAAAGACAAAATATTTATGTGTGTTTGAACGGGGCATGGTAGTCGGTGCCAGGCACACCAGTTTCCCATGTGTATCTAGAATGGTCCACCACCCAAAGGACATCCAGCCAACTTGACACAACTGTGGAAATCATTGGAGTCAACATGGCCCATCATCCCTGTGGAATGCTTTCGACACCTGTTGGGTCCATGCCCCAATGAATGATGAATTGAGGCTGTTCTGAGGGGAAAAGGGGGGCGGGGGGCCACTCAATATTAGGTAACACACATCTCAGTGCTCCTCTCCCTCTGCAGATTGTAAGTCGCTCTGGATAAGAGCGTCTGCTAAATGACTTAAATGTAAATGTAATGTAAGCGTACACTGTTTGACAGTGGGTTCTCTTGCAGTTGGTTTTTCTGTGAAATGTGTTCTGTGTGTCATGGGTTCTATGTGTAATGGGTTCTATGTGTAATGGGTTATGTGTGTAATGGGTTCTGTGTGTAATGGGTTATGTGTGTAATAGGTTCTGTGTGTAATGGGTTCTGTGTGTAATAGGTTATGTTTGTACTGGCCTGGGCAGTGTACTATACTGTATTGAGATCAGTGTAATATGTGTGTTGTAGGTGAGGTTCCAGGCCTGTACCCCCCAGAGGAGCTGGAACCCCTAATCTCCTCTCTCAGAGATCCTGTATCCCAGAACGGATTCACTGGACCCAAGTTCAACTACTTTACCTACCATGACAGACTCATCTATCTAGCTATTCATCTACATCTACATGACATCATACATTTTAGTCATTTAGCAGACGCTCTAATCCATAGTGATTTACAGGAGCAATTAGGATTAAGTGCCTTGCTCCAGGGCATATCGACAGATCTACACCTCCTCCATTCTCTCATCTCCCCTCCCTCTCTCCTCTCCCTCTCTCCCCTCTCTCCCTTCCCCTCTCTCCATCCCTCTCCTCCCCCTGTTTATTATGA
>NC_068438.1:38760670-38765670 GCF_023373465.1 Oncorhynchus keta | reverse complement strand
CCAACACATGTCCCCACATTCACATCCCAGCATTATCCCCAACACATGTCCCCACATTCACATCCCAGCATTATCCCCAACCCATGTCCCCACATTCACATCCCTACATTATCCCCAACACATGTCCCCACATTCACATCCCAGCATTATCCCCAACCCATGTCCCCACATTCACATCGCTGCATAATCCCCAACCCATGTCCCCACATTCACATCCCTACATTATCCCCAACACATGTCCCCACATTCACATCCCAGCATTATCCCCAACCCATGTCCCCACATTCACATCGCTGCATAATCCCCAACCCATGTCCCCACATTCACATCCCTACATTATCCCCAACCCATGTCCCCACATTCACATCCCTACATTATCCCCAACACATGTCCCCACATTCACATCCCTGCATTATCCCCAAACACATGTCCCCGCATTCACATCGCTGCATTATCCCCAACCCATGTCCCCACATTCACATCCCTACATTATCCCCAACACATGTCCCCACATTCACATCGCTGCATTATCCCCAACCCATGTCCCCACATTCACATTCCTACATTATCCCCAACACATGTCCCCACATTCACATCCCAGCATTATCCCCAACCCATGTCCCCACATTCACATCCCTACATTATCCCCAACACATGTCCCCACATTCACATCCCTACATTATCCCCAACACATGTCCCCACATTCACATCCCTACATTATCCCCAACACATGTCCCCACATTCACATCCCAGCATTATCCCCAACCCATGTCCCCACATTCACATCCCAGCATTATCCCCAACCCATGTCCCCACATTCACATCCCTACATTATCCCCAACACACTTCCCCACATTCACATCCCTACATCTGTTATTTTACCATGTGAATATTTGTCTCCCCTGGCTGTTTTAAACAAACACAAACATAGGGCTTGTCCGTACGGCAACAGCAGAGCTGGCCTACATTTAACCTGGATACGGCAGAGCATGCTGTAGGGAACATCAAATCACAGACACATTCACACACCTGACCTTTGTTTAACTGGTGTGTGTGTGTGTCTGTCACCTGTGTGTGTTTGTGTGTGTGTGTGTGTGTGTGCGCGCGTGCGTGCGTGTGGGTGTATGTGTCTGCCAACTGAGTGTGTGTGCATGTGTGTCTGTCAACTGATTATGTGTGTCTGTCTCCTATGTGTGTGTGTGTGTCTGTCTCCTTAGTGTGTGTCTCCTTAGTGTGTGTGTATGTGTCTCGTGTGTGTGTGTCTGTCTCCTTAGTGTGTGTGTGTGTGTGTGTGTGTGTGTGTGTGTGTGTGTGTGTGTGTGTGTGTGTGTGTGTGTGTGTGTGTGTCTGTCCCCTTAGTGTGTGTGTGTAGTCCATGGTGGAAGAGGCAAAGCTGTGGGAAACATCAAGCTAGAGTCTCTATCAGAGATCCACTTCCTAAAGATGCCTCCTGACGTTATCAGAGACATCCTGCAGAGGGTGCTGCAACTCATAGGCATCTTCGACACCTCCTGGGTCAGCATGAAGAGGTGAGAGAGGGGGAGGAATGGAACGAGGAGAGGAGAGAGGGAGGGAGGTAGGGAGGGGGCAGAGTGAGGGAGAGAAAGAGGAAGGGAGTGAACTAAACATTTAGTAGTATTAGTAGTAAACATGTAGTGTATTCTGTCAGTGTGTGTATGTAGTGTATTCTGTCAGTGTGTGTATGTAGTGTATTCTTTCAGTGTGTGTATGTAGTGTATTCTTTCAGTGTGTGTATGTAGTGTATTCTGTCAGTGTGTGTATGAGGTGTATTCTGTCAGTGTGTGTACGTAGTGTATTCTGTCAGTGTGTGTACGTAGTGTATTCTGTCAGTGTGTGTATGTAGTGTATTCTGTCAGTGTGTGTATGTAGTGTATTCTGTCAGTGTGTGTATGTAGTGTATTCTGTCAGTGTGTGTATGTAGTGTATTCTTTCAGTGTGTGTATGTAGTGTATTCTGTCAGTGTGTGTATGTAGTGTATTCTGTCAGTGTGTGTATGTAGTGTATTCTGTCAGTGTGTGTATGTAGTGTATTCTTTCAGTGTGTGTATGTAGTGTATTCTTTCAGTGTGTGTATGTAGTGTATTCTGTCAGTGTGTGTATGTAGTGTATTCTGTCAGTGTGTGTATGTAGTGTATTCTTTCAGTGTGTGTATGTAGTGTATTCTTTCAGTGTGTGTATGTAGTGTATTCTGTCAGTGTGTGTATGTAGTGTATTCTTTCAGTGTGTGTATGTAGTGTATTCTGTCAGTGTGTGTATGTAGTGTATTCTGTCAGTGTGTGTACGTAGTGTATTCTGTCAGTGTGTGTACGTAGTGTATTCTGTCAGTGTGTGTACGTAGTGTATTCTGTCAGTGTGTGTATGTAGTGTATTCTTTCAGTGTGTGTATGTAGTGTATTCTGTCAGTGTGTGTATGTAGTGTATTCTGTCAGTGTGTGTATGTAGTGTATTCTGTCAGTGTGTGTATGTAGTGTATTCTGTCAGTGTGTGTATGTAGTGTATTCTGTCAGTGTGTGTATGTAGTGTATTCTTTCAGTGTGTGTACGTAGTGTATTCTGTCAGTGTGTGTACGTAGTGTATTCTGTCAGTGTGTGTACGTAGTGTATTCTGTCAGTGTGTGTATGTAGTGTATTCTTTCAGTGTGTGTATGTAGTGTATTCTGTCAGTGTGTGTATGTAGTGTATTCTTTCAGTGTGTGTATGTAGTGTATTCTTTCAGTGTGTGTGTATTCTTTCAGTGTGTGTATGTAGTGTATTCTTTCAGTGTGTGTATGTAGTGTATTCTTTCAGTGTGTGTATGTAGTGTATTCTTTCAGTGTGTGTATGTAGTGTATTCTTTCAGTGTGTGTATGTAGTGTATTCTGTCAGTGTGTGTATGTAGTGTATTCTGTCAGTGTGTGTATGTAGTGTATTCTTTCAGTGTGTGTATGTAGTGTATTCTGTCAGTGTGTGTATGTATGTATTCTGTCAGTGTATTCTTTCAGTGTGTGTATGTAGTGTATTCTTTCAGTGTGTGTATGTAGTGTATTCTTTCAGTGTGTGTATGTAGTGTATTCTGTCAGTGTGTGTATGTAGTGTATTCTTTCAGTGTGTGTATGTAGTGTATTCTTTCAGTGTGTGTATGTAGTGTATTCTGTCAGTGTGTGTATGTAGTGTATTCTTTCAGTGTGTGTATGTAGTGTATTCTTTCAGTGTGTGTATGTAGTGTATTCTTTCAGTGTGTGTATGTAGTGTATTCTGTCAGTGTGTGTATGTAGTGTATTCTTTCAGTGTGTGTATGTAGTGTATTCTGTCAGTGTGTGTATGTAGTGTATTCTGTCAGTGTGTGTATGTAGTGTATTCTGTCAGTGTGTGTATGTAGTGTATTCTGTCAGTGTGTGTATGTAGTGTATTCTGTCAGTGTGTGTATGTAGTGTATTCTGTCAGTGTGTGTATGTAGTGTATTCTGTCAGTGTGTGTATGTAGTGTATTCTGTCAGTGTGTGTATGTAGTGTATTCTTTCAGTGTGTGTATGTAGTGTATTCTGTCAGTGTGTGTATGTAGTGTATTCTGTCAGTGTGTGTATGTAGTGTATTCTGTCAGTGTGTATATGTAGTGTATTCTGTCAGTGTGTGTATGTAGTGTATTCTGTCAGTGTGTGTATGTAGTGTATTCTTTCAGTGTGTGTATGTAGTGTATTCTGTCAGTGTGTGTACGTAGTGTATTCTGTCAGTGTGTGTACGTAGTGTATTCTGTCAGTGTGTGTATGTAGTGTATTCTTTCAGTGTGTGTATGTAGTGTATTCTGTCAGTGTGTGTATGTAGTGTATTCTTTCAGTGTGTGTATGTAGTGTATTCTTTCAGTGTGTGTATGTAGTGTATTCTTTCAGTGTGTGTATGTAGTGTATTCTGTCAGTGTGTGTATGTAGTGTATTCTTTCAGTGTGTGTATGTAGTGTATTCTTTCAGTGTGTGTATGTAGTGTATTCTGTCAGTGTGTGTATGTAGTGTATTCTGTCAGTGTGTGTATGTAGTGTATTCTGTCAGTGTGTGTATGTAGTGTATTCTTTCAGTGTGTGTATGTAGTGTATTCTGTCAGTGTGTGTATGTAGTGTATTCTTTCAGTGTGTGTATGTAGTGTATTCTTTCAGTGTGTGTATGTAGTGTATTCTTTCAGTGTGTGTATGTAGTGTATTCTGTCAGTGTGTGTATGTAGTGTATTCTTTCAGTGTGTGTATGTAGTGTATTCTTTCAGTGTGTGTATGTAGTGTATTCTGTCAGTGTGTGTATGTAGTGTATTCTTTCAGTGTGTGTATGTAGTGTATTCTTTCAGTGTGTGTATGTAGTGTATTCTTTCAGTGTGTGTATGTAGTGTATTCTGTCAGTGTGTGTATGTAGTGTATTCTGTCAGTGTGTGTATGTAGTGTATTCTGTCAGTGTGTGTATGTAGTGTATTCTGTCAGTGTGTGTATGTAGTGTATTCTGTCAGTGTGTGTATGTAGTGTATTCTGTCAGTGTGTGTATGTAGTGTATTCTGTCAGTGTGTGTATGTAGTGTATTCTGTCAGTGTGTGTATGTAGTGTATTCTGTCAGTGTGTGTATGTAGTGTATTCTGTCAGTGTGTGTATGTAGTGTATTCTGTCAGTGTGTGTATGTAGTGTATTCTGTCAGTGTGTGTATGTAGTGTATTCTTTCAGTGTGTGTATGTAGTGTATTCTGTCAGTGTGTGTATGTAGTGTATTCTGTCAGTGTGTGTATGTAGTGTATTCTGTCAGTGTGTGTATGTAGTGTATTCTGTCAGTGTGTGTATGTAGTGTATTCTGTCAGTGTGTGTATGTAGTGTATTCTGTCAGTGTGTGTATGTAGTGTATTCTGTCAGTGTGTGTATGTAGTGTATTCTTTCAGTGTGTGTATGTATTCTTTCAGTGTGTGTATTCTTTCAGTGTGTGTATGTAGTGTATTCTGTCAGTGTGTGTATGTAGTGTATTCTGTCAGTGTGTGTATGTA
>NC_068438.1:38688170-38755670 GCF_023373465.1 Oncorhynchus keta | reverse complement strand
TCATTTGCATACACTGTATATAGACTTTTTCTATTGTATTATTGACTGTATGTTTGTTTCTTCCATGTGTAACTCTGTGTTGTTGTTTGTGTCGCACTGCTTTGCTTTATCTTGACCAGGTCGCAGTTGTAAATGAGAACTTGTTCTCAACTAGCCTACCTGGTTAAATAAAGGTGTTCTCAACTAGCCTACCTGGTTAAATAAAGGTGTTCTCAACTAGCCTACCTGGTTAAATAAAGGTGTTCTCAACTAGCCTACCTGGTTAAATAAAGGTGTTCTCAACTAGCCTACCTGGTTAAATAAAGGTGTTCTCAACTAGCCTACCTGGTTAAATAAAGGTGTTCTCAACTAGCCTACCTGGTTAAATAAAGGTGTTCTCAACTAGCCTACCTGGTTAAATAAAGGTGTTCTCAACTAGACTACCTGGTTAAATAAAGGTGTTCTCAACTAGCCTACCTGGTTAAATAAAGGTGTTCTCAACTAGCCTACCTGATTAAATAAAGCTGTTCTCAACTAGCCTACCTGGTTAAATAAAGGTGTTCTCAACTAGCCTACCTGGTTAAATAAAGGTGTTCTCAACTAGCCTACCTGGTTAAATAAAGGTGTTCTCAACTAGCCTACCTGGTTAAATAAAGGTGTTCTCAACTAGCCTACCTGGTTAAATAAAGGTGTTCTCAACTAGCCTACCTGATTAAATAAAGCTGTTCTCAACTAGCCTACCTGGTTAAATAAAGGTGTTCTCAACTAGCCTACCTGGTTAAATAAAGGTGTTCTCAACTAGCCTACCTGGTTAAATAAAGGTGTTCTCAACTAGCCTACCTGGTTAAATAAAGATGTTCTCAACTAGCCTACCTGGGTAAATAAAGGTGTTCTCAACTAGCCTACCTGGTTAAATAAAGGTGTTCTCAACTAGCCTACCTGGTTAAATAAAGGTGAAATCAATAAAATAAAATACAAATGTAATTCATGGACTTTTATTGGCATGGGAACATATGTTTACATTGCTAAAGCAAGTGAAGTAGTTAATTAACAACATTTAAATAAACAATAAAAAATGTACGCAAACATTACATTCACAAAAATAATATAAAAATAAAGACATGTCAAATGTCTTATTATGTGCAAATAGTTAAAGTACAAAAGTGAAAATAATTAACATAAATATGGGTTGTATTTAGAATTGTGTTTGTTCTTCACTTGTTGCCCTTTTCTTGTGGCAACAGGTCACAAATCTTGCTGCTGTGATGGCACACCGTGGTATTTCACCCAGTAGATTTGATTTGAGTTCATCAAAATCGCGTTTGTGGTCAAATTCTTTGTGGGTCTGTGTAATCTGAGGGAAATACGTGTCTCTAATATGGTCATACATTGGGCAGGAGGTTAGGAAATGCAGCTCAGTTTCCACTTCATTTTGTGGGCAGTGTGCAGATAGCCTGTCTTCTCTTGAGAGCCATGTCTGCCTACGGCGGCCTTTTTCAATAGCAAGGCCATGCTCACTGAGTCTGTACATAGTCAAAGCTTTCCTTAATTTCGGGTCAGTCACAGTGGTCAGGTATTCTGCCACTGTGTACTTTTGCCACTGTGTACTTTCTGTTTAGGGCCAAAAAGCATTCTAGTTTGCTCAGTTTTTTTGGTTAATTCTTTCCAATGTGTCAAGTAATTATATTTTGTTTTCTCATGATTTGGTTGGGTCTGATTGTGTTGCTGTCTTTGGGCTCTGTGGGGTCTGTTTGTGTTTGTGAACAGAGCACCAGGACCAGCTTGCTTAGGGGACTCTCCGTGTTCATCGGATGCCTTCCTTATGAAAGGTTTGGGAATCACTTCCTTTTAGGTGGTTGTAAAATTTAACGGCTATCTTCTGGATTTTGATCATTAGCGGGTAGCCTTGACTCTCAGATCTTTCACAGCTTTGTTGGAGTTAACTGTGGTGCTGATGTTTAGGCCGAGGTATGTATAGTTTTTTTGTGGTCATTGGCAACGATGTCTAGATGGAATCTGTACTTGTGGTCATTGCAACTGGACCTTTTTATGGAACATAACTATTTTTGTCTTACTGAGATTTACTGTCAGGGCCCAGGTCTGACTGAGTCTGTGCAGAAGATCCGCAAAGGTGCTGCTGTAGGTCCTCCTTGGTTGGGGACATGTTAAAGGAATTAAATTGCTCTATGTTTTAATACCCAATTAAAATGAAACACTCTGTCAATTCATAAGGATTTATGAACTTATTCTATAATAATGGACAGAGCCCAGTCTTAAAGTCAACCAGCAGAGTTTATTCACGAGAGTACTGAACACGATACAGGTTACCACAGGTTATAAACTGAAAATGACGTCATTAGTTCCAGTACCAACCCGTCTCTTCTTCCACCCTGGTACAAAGGCAGTATCTCAAGTCTTCCCACATCGTCTCCCTACCAATTTAATATAATTTATGGCTGAGCCAAGGTTTTCCGGTGTAGATAAGCATTCTAGCCAGTCTGAAGATTTAGTTAATTCATTCCTACCATGGAACAGACCGTCATTGTTCTAATCCTTGATTCATTCACACACATTATATTCAGTACTAAGATTAAGAAAATTCATACATATACAGTAACATAATAGTATTTTGATTAGTACATATACAGTAACAATAGTATTCTGATGAGTACATTCTGATTGAAATGTATGCATAATTAATCATTATAGATAAAAAAATTCCCTTAACAGGACAGAAGCACCAGATCATCAGCAAACAGTAGACATTTGACTTCAGATTCTAGTAGGGTGAGGTCGGGTGCTGCAGACTGTTCTAGTGCCCTCACCAATTCATTGATATATATGTTGAAGAGGGTGGGGCTTAATCTGCAACCCTGTCTCATCCCACGTCCTCGTGGAAAGACATGTGTATTTTTTGTTTGTGTACATAGCTTTTATAATGTTATCTGTTTCCCCCCATCACCGCTTTCCATCAATTAAAATAGCAGTCCCTTGTGCCAAAGTGAGTAAACGTTTTTTAAATCAACAAAACATGAGATGACTTTGCCTTTGTTTTGGTTTGTTTTTTTGTCTAGGGTTAGCAGGGTGAATACGTGATCTGTGGTACGATCATTTGGTAAGTAGGCCAAATTGCCATTCACTCTCTCTCTCTCTTCGCTCTGTCCCTCTCTCTGATTCACCATCTGTTTTCTGTTTTATAAGAGCTTTGGGAAACTGTGCAGATTATAAAGCATTGTGTAGGTTTGTATTGGTGTGTAGTGTTGTGAAGTGTCTGAGTGGTGTGTTGTGTAGTGTCTTAGTGTTGTGTAGTGTTGTCTAGTGTTGTCTAGTGTTGTGTAGTGTCTTAGTGTTGTGAAGTGTTGTCTAGTGTTGTGTAGTGTCTTAGTGTTGTGTAGTGTTGTCTAGTGTTGTGTAGTGTCTTAGTGTTGTGTAGTGTCTTAGTGTTGTCTAGTGTTGTGTAGTGTCTTAGTGTTGTGTCGTGTCTTAGTACTGTAGTGTGTTGTGTTGTGTTTGTCTTAGTGTTTTGTAGTGCTGTGTAGTGCTGTGTGGTATTGTCTAGTCTAGTGTCTTAATGGTGTGTAGTGCTGTGTAGTATTGTCTAGTGTAGTGTCTTATTGTTGTAAAGTGTCTTAGTACTGTAGTGTGTTGTGTTGTGTTTGTCTTAGTGTTTTGTAGTGCTGTGTGGTATTGTCTAGTGTAGTGTCTTATTGTTGTAAAGTGTCTTAGTATAGTGTTGTGGAGTGTTTTAGTCTAGTGTCTTAGTGTTGTGTAGTGTTTTAGTCTAGTGTCTTAGTGTTGTGTAGTGTCTTAGTGTTAGTGTAGTGTCTTAGTGTTGTGTAGTGTCTTAGTGTTAGTGTAGTGTCTTAGTGTTGTGTAGTGTCTTAGTATAGTGTTATAGAGTGTGTTAGTGTAGTGTCTTAGTGTTGTAAAGTGTCTTAGTATAGTGTTATAGAGTGTGTTAGTGTAGTGTCTTAGTGTTGTGTAGTGTCTTAGTGTTGTGTAGTGTCTTAGTGTTGTGTAGTGTCTTAGTGTTGTGTAGTGTCTTAGTGTTGTGTAGTGTCTTAGTGTTAGTGTAGTGTCTTAGTGTTGTGTAGTGTCTTAGTATAGTGTTGTAGAGTGTTAGTGTAGTGTCTTAGTGTTGTGTAGTGTCTTAGTGTTAGTGTAGTGTCTTAGTGTTGTGTAGTGTCTTAGTGTTGTGTAGTGTATTAGTATAGTGTTGTAGAGTGTGTTAGTGTAGTGTCTTAGTGTTGTGTAGTGTCTTAGTGTTAGTGTAGTGTCTTAGTGTTGTGTAGTGTCTTAGTATAGTGTTATAGAGTGTGTTAGTGTAGTGTCTTAGTGTTGTGTAGTGTCTTAGTATAGTGTTGTAGAGTGTGTTAGTGTAGTGTCTTAGTGTTAGTGTAGTGTCTTAGTGTTGTGTAGTGTCTTAGTATAGTGTTGTAGAGTGTGTTAGTGTAGTGTCTTAGTGTTAGTGTAGTGTCTTAGTGTTGTGTAGTGTCTTAGTATAGTGTTGTAGAGTGTGTTAGTGTAGTGTCTTAGTGTTAGTGTAGTGTCTTAGTGTTGTGTAGTGTCTTAGTATAGTGTTGTAGAGTGTGTTAGTGTAGTGTCTTAGTGTTAGTGTAGTGTCTTAGTATAGTGTTGTAGAGTGTGTTAGTGTAGTGTCTTAGTGTTGTGTAGTGTTGTGTAGTGTCTTAGTGTTGTGTAGTGTCTTAGTGTTATGTAGTGTTGTGTAGTGTCTTAGTGTTGTGTAGTGTTATGTAGTGTTATGTAGTGTTGTGTAGTGTCTTAGTGTTGTGTAGTGTTGTCTAGTGTTATGTAGTGTTGTGTAGTGTCTTAGTGTTGTGAAGTGTCTTGGTAGTGTGTTGTGTTTGTCTTAGTGTTATATAGTGCTGTGTAGTGTTGTCTAATGTTATGTAGTGTTGTGTAGTGTCTTAGTGTTGTGAAGTGTCTTGGTAGTGTGTTGTGTTTGTCTTAGTGTTATATAGTGCTGTGTGGTATTGTCTAGTGTAGTGTCTTAATGGTGTGTAGTGCTGTGTAGTATTGTCTAGTGTAGTGTCTTAATGTTGTAAAGTGTCTTAGTATAGTGTTGTAGAGTGTGTTAGTGTAGTGTTTGGAGTGTAGTGTTGTGTAGTGTCTTAGTGTTGTGTAGTGTTGTGTAGTATTGTGTAATGTCATGTAGTGTCTCAGTGCTGTGTAGTGTTGTGTAGTGTATTGTCTCAGTGTTGTGTGGTGCTGTGTATTGTCTTAGTGTTGTGTAGTGCCTCAGTGGTGTGTTGTGTAGTGTATTGTCTCAGTGTTGTAGTGTCTTAGTGTTGTGTAGTTCTCAGTGTTGTGTTGTGTGGTGTTGTCTCAGTGTTGTGTAGTGAAGTGTTGTGTTTTGTTATGTAGTGTAGTCTATCAGTGTTGTGTAGTATCTTAGTGTTGTGTAGTGTTGTGTAGTGTCTAAGTGTTGTGTAGTGTAGTATCTTGATGTTGTGTAGTGTTGTGTGGTGTAGTTTCTCAGTGTTGTGAAGTGTTGTGTAGTGTATTGTAGTATCTTAGTGTTGTGTAGTGTCTCAGTGTTGTGTTGTGTAGTGTCTAAGTGTTGTGTAGTGTTGCGTAGTGTAGTGTCTCAGTGTTGTGTTGTGTAGTCATGTGTTGTTTTGTGTTGTGTGGTGTAGTGTTGTGTTGTGTAGTCATGAGATGTGTTGTGTAGTCATGTGTAGTGTTGTGTAGTCATGTGTAGTGTTGTGTAGTCATGTGTAGTGTTGGGTAGTGTTTTGTAGTGTCTTAGTGTTGTGTAGTGTTGTGTAGTGTCCTTGTAGTCTTACTGTAGTGTTTTGTAGTGTCTTAGTGTTGTGTAGTGTTGTGTAGTGTCCTTGTAGTCTTACTGTAGTGTTTTGTAGTGTCTTAGTGTTGTGTAGTGTTGTGTAGTGTCCTTGTAGTCTTACTGTAGTGTTTTGTAGTGTCTTAGTGTTGTGTAGTGTTGTGTAGTGTCCTTGTAGTGTTTTGTAGTGTCTTAGTGTTGTGTAGTGTTGTGTAGTGTCCTTGTAGTCTTACTGTAGTGTTTTGTTTTCAATTGTTGTGTTGTCTTATGTAGTGTTGTGTTGTTTTGGACCTCCCTGACTGGGATAGTCATCAAATCAAATGTATTTATACAGCCCTTCCTACATCAGCTGATATATCAAAGTGCTGTACAGAAACCCAGCCTAAAACCCCAAACAGCAAGCAATGCAGGTGTAGAAGCACAGTGACGAGGAAAAACTCCCTGAAAGGCCAAAACGTAGGAAGAAACCTAGAGAGGAACCAGGCTCTGAGGGGTGGCCAGTCCTCTTCTGGCTGTGCCGGGTGGAGATTACAACAGAACATGGCAAAGATGTTCAAATGTTCATAAATTACCAGCATGGTCAAATAATAATTATCACATTGAACAGGTCAGGGTTCCATAGCCGCAGGCAGAACAGTTGAAACTAGAGCAGCAGCACGGCCATGTGGACTGGGGACAATAAGGAGTCATCAAGCCAGGTAGTCCTGAGGCATGGTCCTAGGGCTCAGGTCCTAGGACATGTGTGTTGTGTAATGTAGTGTAGTGTTTTAATTTACTGTGGTGTTGTGTTGTGTAGTGTTGCATAGTCATGTGTAGTTTTGTGTGCTGTTGTGTTGTGTAGTCATGTGTAATGTAGTGTTGTGTAGTCATGTGTAGTCATGTGTAGTGTAGTGTTGTGTAGTGTAGTCATGTGTAGTGCTGTGTTGTCATGTGTAGTGTTGTGTACTGTTGTGTAGTCATGTGTGGTGTAGTGTTGTGTAGTCATGTGTAGTGTAGTGTTGTGTTGTCATGTGTAGTGCTGTGTAGTCATGTGTAGTGCTGTGTAGTGTTGTGTAGTCATGTGTAGTGTAGTGTTGTGTAGTCATGTGTAGTGTTGTGTAGTCATGTTGTGTAGTGCTGTGTGGTCATGTGTAGTGCTGTGTAGTCATGTGTTGTGTAGTGTTGTGTAGTCATGTGTAGTGTTGTGTAGTCATGTTGTGTAGTGTTGTGTAGTCATGTGTAGTGCTGTGTAGTCATGTGTTGTGTTGTGTAGCCATGTGTAGTGCTGTGTAGTCATGTGTAGTGCTGTGTAGTCATGTGTAGTGTTGTGTAGGCATGTGTAGTCCTGTGTATTGTTGTGTAGGCATGTGTAGTGTTGTGTAGGCATGTGTAGTGCTGTGTCGTCATGTGTTGTGTAGTGTTGTGTAGTCATGTGTGGTTCTGTGTTGTCATGTGTAGTGCTCTGTAGTCATGTGTTGTGTAGTGTTGTGTAGTCATGTGTTGTGTAGTGCTGTGTTGTCATGTATAGTGTTGTGGTCCTTCTGTAGCTCAGTTGGTAGAGCATGGCGCTTGTAACGCCAGGGTAGTGGGTTCGATTCCCGGGACCACCCATACGTAGAATGTATGCACACATGACTGTAAGTCGCTTTGGATAAAAGCGTCTGCTAAATGGCATATATTATTATTATTATTATTATTGTGTTGTGTAGTCATGTGCAGTATGGTGTTGTGTAGTGTTGTGTAGTCATGTGCAGTGTAGTGTTGTGTAGTGTTGTGTAGTAATGTGTAGTCAATGCAATCTAGTCATGGGTAAGAACTCACCATCTATATCCCCACCCTACTGCAGGCTGCCTACAAAACACACACAAATACACACAGACACAGACAGACAGACACGCACACATGCACAAGAGCCCTCCCACATAGCGACTCCGTAAACTCTGTTACTTGCATTTGTCCTCTGTTCTAACCACTTCAGGGGCGTGGCAACAGAAAGGTTTACAGTTTGTTTGCAGAACTTTGTCATTATGTTCCTCCATATTCAAGTTCCACTAAGTCTTCTTTAAATCATTGATTTGTTGTCCCAGACTTTGTAATGGTTTTCTCGCTAATCATCTTAACCCGTTTTTGCATGAACCTCTAGAGGAACTAAATAGCGACTGTAGACACGAATAAGAGTTTCCATGAAAAGTAGCTTTTCCTTTTAATTTGGCTATTTTGTTGTTAATCCTATTTTGGTCCCATAGGGCTTTGGTTGCTTTGTGTGTGTGTGTGTGTATGTGTGTGTGTGTGTGTGTGTGTGTGTGTGTGTGTGTGTGTGTGTGTGTGTGTGTGTGTGTGTGTGTGTGTGTGTGTGTGTGTGTGTGTGTGTGTGTGTGTGTGTGTGTGTGTGTGTGTGTGTGTGTGTTTGGCTTCACTAGGCTTTGTCAGTCTTCTGTGTGAGTGGCCTTCGCTTTGCAGAGAATTACACTCTGAAAGAAAAGTGTAATCGGGGCTTTTTCACCACACATAGTCTCTGGAGCCATCTGTGGCTGTGGTGTGTCAGAGCTAAGCCTTGTAACTTCTGTCTTTCCTAAAAAACACAGCCTTCAGAAGAACACTGTCTCTGAAAGGGTCACCATTTCAAACTATTCTCCTACATTGTTCTCTTAGTAAGAGACCCACTATGCCGTTGCTTACACCCCCTCTACCCTCACTCTCCCTTCTACACCCCCTCTACCCTCACTCTCCCTTCAACACCCCCTCTACCCTCACTCTCCCTTCTACACCCCCTACCCTCACTCTCCCTTCTACACCCCCTCTACCCTCACTCTCCCTTCTACACCCCCTCTACCCTCACTCTCCCTTCTACACCCCCTCTACCCTCACTCTCCCTTCTACACCCCCTCTACCCTCACTCTCCCTCCTGCACCCCCTCTACCCTCACTCTCCCTTCTACACCCCCTCTACCCTCACTCTCCCTTCTACACCCACTCTACCCTCACTCTCCCTTCTACACCCCCTCTACCCTCACTCTCCATTCTACACCCCTCTACCCTCACTCTCCATTCTACACCCCCTCTACCCTCACTCTCCCTTCTACACCCCCTCTACCCTCACTCTCCCTTCTACACCCCCTCTACCCTCACTCTCCCTTCTACACCCCTCTACCCTCACTCTCCATTCTACACCCCCTCTACCCTCACTCTCCCTTCTACACCCCCTCTACCCTCACTCTCCCTTCTACACCCCCTCTACCCTCACTCTCCCTTCTACACCCCCTCTACCCTCACTCTCCCTTCTACACCCCTCTACCCTCACTCTCCATTCTACACCCCCTCTACCCTCACTCTCCCTTCTACACCCCCTCTACCCTCACTCTCCCTTCTACACCCCCTCTACCCTCACTTTCCCTTCTACACCCCCTCTACCCTCACTCTCTCCCCCTCTCCCCACTCTCCCCTCACCCCCTCTACCCTCACTCTCCCTTCTACACCCCCTCTACCCTCACTCTCCCTTCTACACCCCTCTACCCTCACTCTCCCTTCTACACCCCCTCTACCCTCACTCTCCCTTCTACACCCCCTCTACCCTCACTCTCCCTCCTACACCCCCTCTACCCTCACTCTCCCTCCTACACCCCCTCTACCCTCACTCTCCCTTCTACACCCCTCTACCCTCACTCTCCCTTCTACAACCCCCTCTACCCTCACTCTCCATTCTACACCCCTCTACCCTCACTCTCCCTTCTACACCCCCTCTACCCTCACTCTCCCTTCTACACCCCCTCTACCCTCACTCTCCCTTCTACACCCCTCTACCCTCACTCTCCCTTCTACACCCCTCTACCCTCACTCTCCCTTCTACACTCCTCGACCCTCACTCTCCCTTCTATACCCCCTCTACCCTCACTCTCCCTTCTACACCCCCTCTACCCTCACTCTCCCTCCTGCACCCCTCTACCCTCACTCTCCCTTCTACCCCTCTACCCTCACTCTCCCTTCTACACCCCCTCTACCACTCACTCTCCCTTCCGGCACCCCCTCAACCCTCACTCTCCCTTCTACACACCCTTCACTCTCCCTCCAACACCCTCTAAAACACTACTCTCCCTCCGGCACCCTCTCAACCGTCACCCCTCTCCTGCACCCGCTCAACCTTCACTCTCCCTTCTACAACCCCTCTACCCTCACTCAAACTCCTGCACCCTCTCAACCGTCACCCCTATCCTGCACCCGCTCAACCTTCACTCTCCCTTCTACAACCCCTCTACCCTCACTCAACCTCCTGCACCCTCTCAACCGTCACTCCCCCCTACTGCACCCTATTGCACCCTCTCAACTGTCACTCTCTCTACTGCACCCTCTCAACCGTCACTCTCCCTACTGCACCCTACTGCACCCTCTCAACCGTCACTCTCCCTACTGCACCCTACTGCACCCTCTCAACAGTCACTCTCCCTACTGCACCCTCGCAACCATCACTTTCCCTTCTACAACCCCTCTACCCTCACTCAACCTCCTGCACCCTCTCAACCGTCACTCCCCCTCCTGCACCATCCTGCACCCTCACTCCCCCTCCTACACCCTCTCAACCGTCACCCCCCTACTGCACCCTCTCAACCGGCACTCCCCCCTACTGCACCCTATTGCACCCTCTCAACTGTCACTCTCTCTACTGCACACTACTGCACCCTCCAAACGTTCACTCCCTCCCTGCACCCTCTCAACTTTCACTCTCTCTTCTACAACCCCTCTATCCTCACTCACCCTCCTGCACCCTCTCAACCGTCACCCCCCTCCTGCACCCTCTCAACCGTCACCCCTCTCCTGCACCCGCTCAACCTTCACTCTCCCTTCTACAACCCCTCTACCCTCACTCAACCTCCTGCACCCTCTCAACTGTCACCCCCTCCTGCACCCTCTCAACCGTCACCCCTCTCCTGCACCCGCTCAACCTTCACTCTCCCTTCTACAACCCCTCTACCCTCACTCAACCTCCTGCACCCTCTCAACCGTCACTCCCCCTCCTGCATCCTCCTGCCCTGCACCCTCACTCCCCCCCCTACACCCTCTCAACCGTCACCCCCCTCCTGCACCCTCTCAACCGTCACTCACCCTCCTGCACCCTGTCTATGATAGCAGAGAGGTGGTCTGGGTGAAGTGGTCTCTGTAGATGACTCTGTCAAAACTATGGTTGCAAAGTTACTGGTAATTTAACAAAATTACCAGAATCTTCACTAATTTTGGTAATTAGTGGAAAATCTATGGCAATACATCTTTGGTCATTCGTCCTTGGACACGGATTAATTTATTATATCTGTGTCCATATTGTTCATGAGTTTCTAGTAGACAGACCATATGGTTCCAGAGAAAATGGCCTAATTAATGACAGAAGCATCTAATCAACAATGGCATTATTTATTATTAACTCTGCATCTCTTTTTTCATCTCTCAACTTTAGACTTTTTTCACAATTGCCACTAGTTTGACACCAAAACATTGACAACAAAACCATACATTTCCCTGTGAAAGTCTGCACACCCCTTACATAGTCTTCACATTTTGTTACCTTAAAATGAAATCTAAAAATGTAATAAATGAGATGTTTACCCTACTGATCTACACAACCTACTCCATGTATTCAAATGAATGGAAAAAGTGAATTGAAAAAAAATACAGATTTTCTTTTATTAAAACATGACAAATAATTAAATGTTTTATTATTTTGGAAAACTTTCTAAAATATTTGGATG
Source organism: Oncorhynchus keta (assembly GCF_023373465.1). Lineage (NCBI taxonomy): Eukaryota > Metazoa > Chordata > Actinopteri > Salmoniformes > Salmonidae > Oncorhynchus > Oncorhynchus keta. The sequence goes on along the minus strand of NC_068438.1, from coordinate 38,744,175 downwards.
TTACGTAGGGAAAAAAACATATTTTCTTCCCTTTTTAGATTGAGTTTTAAGGCAACACAATGTGAATATTGTGCAAGTGGTCTGTAGACTCAGTGGTGATTATTGACAGTAAAAAAGATTTAAGTAAATAAAGGATATTTCATGTTGAAACCCTCATATTAAAGACCAATTGTATTCACTAAGTTGATGGTTAATATTTAAAGTAGGTTAATGTTTTACAGTCGTTGTATTTATTTTTATATCATCTTATTTAATTATTTCATATATATATTTTACGTGTGATAAAGCCACACAGAGATTATTTCAGACATGCTGTGATAATCTGAAGTACCCAAAAGGGCTTGTGATAGATTACATAAAATCATTGAAAGAAACCACAATTGGAAAGTTTCCAGTAATATACCCTCCCCTTGCCACCCTAGTCAAAACTAGACCTTTTATAAACGATGTCTGGTGTGCTCCCACATCAATTTACTGCAAACACTAACTAAAAGGGCTCCACTGGTGTCCGGGGCTGTGTGACATGGATGTGCAGTGTGTCTGTCATGAATTCCCCCCAAACTGTGGTTCTTTATGGGTCTGGTAGAAAGTCAGACAGCCGACATGTCACATGTGTGATTGTCAGTCATGGGAGGTTGTAAAGAAAGGCCTTGCAGTTTACACAGACAGGGCCACCAACACAAACCACACCACTGCTAAAGCATACGTGACTCTACAGATAGAAAGAGGGAGAGAAAGGCATAGGGGATCATAACGAAGGAGAGATGGGGAAAGATAACTGAAAGGGTTTAGAGAGATGGACGGAGAGAAAGGCATAGGGGATCATAACGAAGGAGGGATGGGGAAAGATAACTGAAAGGGTTTAGAGAGATGGACGGAGAGAAAGGCATAGGGGATCATAACGAAGGAGGGATGGGGAAAGATAACTGAAAGGGTTCAGAGAGATGGATGGAGAGAAAGGCATAGGGGATCATAACGAAGGAGGGATGGGGAAAGATAACTGAAAGGTTTCAGAGAGATGGACGGGGAGAAAAGGATCAAGCAAGACTGCAATAAATGGAGGGAGCCTTAGCATGAAGAGAGCTTCCATCCCTTCGTCTGGTGTGTACTGCTCAGTGCTCTGAATCCAGACAGAGAATGATAAGCTGGCCAATCATTGTGACAGGTGTGAGAGAGTATTGGACTGGGAATCAAAGAAACGTCTACCTTATTAAAATCTCTCTCTCTCTCACTCACTCACTCACTCACTCACTCACTCACTCACTCACTCACTCACTCACTCACTCACTCGTTCATTCCTCTCCTCTCGAGTGGCTCCATACTCACTCTCTCTCTCTCTCACTCTCTCTCTCTCACTCTCTCCCTCTCGTTCATTCCTCATCGACCCCTCCTCTCGGCCTACAGAGTGGCTCCATACTCACTCTCTCTCCCTCTCTCCCTCTCGTTCATTCCTCTCCTCTCGGCCTACAGAGTGGCTCCATACTCACTCTCTCTCTCTCTCACTCTCTCTCTCTCACTCTCTCCCTCTCGTTCATTCCTCATCGACCCCTCCTCTCGGCCTACAGAGTGGCTCCATACTCACTCTCTCTCCCTCTCTCCCTCTCGTTCATTCCTCTCCTCTCGGCCTACAGAGTGGCTCCATACTCACTCTCTCTCTCTCTCACTCTCTCTCTCTCACTCTCTCCCTCTCGTTCATTCCTCATCGACCCCTCCTCTCGGCCTACAGAGTGGCTCCATACTCACTCTCTCTCTCACACTATGATGACTGGGTGACACTACACACACTATGATGACAGGCTGAGTATACACAAACTATGACGACAGGCTGTGTCTACACACACTATGATGACAGGGTGAGACTACACACACTATGATGACAGGGTGAGACTACACACACTATGATGACAGGGTGAGACTACACACACTATGATGACAGGGTGAGACTACACACACTATGATGACAGGGTGAGACTACACACACTATGATGACAGGGTGAGACTACACACACTATAATGACTGGGTGAGTCTACACACACTATGATGACAGGGTGAGACTACACACACTATGATGACAGGGTGAGACTACACACACTATGATGACAGGGTGAGACTACACACACTATGATGACAGGGTGAGACTACACACACTATGATGACAGGCTATATCTGTTCACACTATGATGACAGGGAGAGACTACACACACTATGATGACAGGGTGAGACTACACACACTATGATGACAGGGTGAGACTACACACACTATGATGACAGGCTATATCTGTTCACACTATGATGACAGGGAGAGACTACACACACTATGATGACAGGGAGAGACTACACACACTATGATGACAGGGAGAGACTACACACACTATGATGACAGGGTGAGACTACACACACTATGATGACAGGGTGAGACTACACACACTATGATGACAGGGTGAGACTACACACACTATGATGACAGGGTGAGACTACACACACTATGATGACAGGGAGAGACTACACACACTATGATGACAGGGTGAGACTACACACACTATGATGACAGGGTGAGACTACACACACTATGATGACAGGGTGAGACTACACACACTATGATGACAGGCTATATCTGTTCACACTATGATGACAGGGAGAGACTACACACACTATGATGAAAGGGTGAGACTACACACACTATGATGACAGGGTGAGACTACACACACTATGATGACAGGGTGAGACTACACACACTATGATGACAGGGAGAGACTACACACACTATGATGACAGGGTGAGACTACACACACTATGATGACAGGGTGAGACTACACACACTATGATGACAGGGTGAGACTACACACACTATGATGACAGGGTGAGACTACACACACTATGATGACAGGGTGAGACTACACACACTATGATGACAGGCTATATCTGTTCACACTATGATGACAGGGTGAGACTACACACACTATGATGACAGGGTGAGACTACACACACTATGATGACAGGGTGAGACTACACACACTATGATGACAGGGTGAGACTACACACACTATGATGACAGGCTATATCTGTTCACACTATGATGACAGGGTGAGACTACACACACTATGATGACAGGGTGAGACTACACACACTATAATGACAGGGTGAGACTACACACACTATGATGACAGGGTGAGACTACACACACTATGATGACAGGGTGAGACTACACACACTATGATGACAGGGTGAGACTACACACACTATGATGACAGGGTGAGACTACACACACTATGATGACAGGGTGAGACTACACACACTATGATGACAGGGTGAGACTACACACACTATGATGACAGGGTGAGACTACACACACTATGATGACAGGGTGAGACTACACACACTATGATGACAGGGTGAGACTACACACACTATGATGACAAGGTGAGACTACACACACTATGATGACAGGGTGAGACTACACACACTATGATGACAGGGTGAGACTACACACACTATGATGACAGGGTGAGACTACACACACTATGATGACAGGGTGAGACTACACACACTATGATGACAGGGTGAGACTACACACACTATGATGACAAGGTGAGACTACACACACTATGATGACAGGGTGAGACTACACACACTATGATGACAAGGTGAGACTACACACACTATGATGACAGGGTGAGACTACACACACTATGATGACAAGGTGAGACTACACACACTATGATGACAGGGTGAGACTACACACACTATGATGACAGGGTGAGACTACACACACTATGATGACAGGGTGAGACTACACACACTATAATGACAGGGTGAGACTACACACACTATGATGACAGGGTGAGACTACACACACTATGATGACAGGGTGAGACTACACACACTATGATGACAGGGTGAGACTACACACACTATGATGACAGGCTATATCTGTTCACACTATGATGACAGGGTGAGTCTACACACACTATAATGACTGGGTGAGTCTACACACACTATGATGACAGGGACAGTTGAAACACACCCTCATCTCCATCTCCTCTCCCTCTCCCTCTCCTCTCCCTCTCCTCTCCATCTCCTCTCCCTCTCCTCTCCATCTCCTCTCCCTCTCCTCTCCCTCTCCTCTCCCTCTCCTCTCCCTCTCCTCTCCATCTCCTCTCCCTCTCCTCTCCATCTCCTCTCCATCTCCTCTCCCTCTCCTCTCCCTCTCCTCTCCATCTCCTCTCCCTCTCCTCTCCCTCTCCTCTCCTCTCCCTCTCCATCTCCTCTCCCTCTCCTCTCCATCTCCTCTCCCTCTCCTCTCCTCTCCTCTCCCTCTCCTCTCCATCTCCTCTCCCTCTCCTCTCCATCTCCCTCTCCTCTCCATCTCCTCTCCCTCTCCTCTCACCCTCCTCTCCCTCTCCTCTCCCTCTCCTCTCCATCTCTCTCCCTCTCCACTCCCTCTCCTCTCCCTCTCCTCCCAATCTCCTCTCCCTCTCCCTCTCCATCTCCCTCTCCCTCTCCTCTCCCTCTCCTCTCCCTCTCCTCTCCCTCTCCTCTCCTCTCCTCTCCTCTCCTCTCCTCTCCTCTCCCTCTCCTCTCCATCTCTCTCCCTCTCCTCTCCCTCTCCTCTCCATCTCTCTCCTCTCCTCTCCTCTCCTCTCCCTCTCCTCTCTCCCTCTCTCCCTCTCCTCTCCATCTCTCTCCCTATCCACTCCCTCTCTCTCCTCTCCTCCCAATCTCCTCTCCCTCTCCTCTCCCTCTCCCTCTCCCTCTCCATCTCTCCTACTCTCCTCTCCATCTCCTCTCCCTCTCCTCTCCTCTCCTCTCCTCTCTCTCCTCTCCATCTCCTCTCCCTCTCCTCTCCATCTCCCTCTCCTCTCCATCTCCTCTCCCTCTCCTCTCACCCTCCTCTCCCTCTCCTCTCCCTCTCCTCTCCATCTCTCTCCCTCCCTCTCCACTCCCTCTCCTCTCCCTCTCCTCCCAATCTCCTCTCCCTCTCCCTCTCCCTCTCCCTCTCCCTCTCCCTCTCCCCTCTCCCCTCTCCTCTCCCTCTCCTCTCCCTCTCCCATCTCCTCTCCTCTCCTCTCCTCTCCTCTCCTCTCCTCTCCCTCTCCTCTCCATCTCTCTCTCCTCTCCTCTCCCTCTCCTCTCCATCTCTCTCCCTCTCCTCTCCCTCTCCTCTCCCTCTCTCTCTCCCTCTCTCCCTCTCCTCTCCATCTCCTCCCTATCCACTCCCTCTCCTCTCCCTCTCCTCCCAATCTCCTCTCCCTCTCCCTCTCCCTCTCCCTCTCCCTCTCCCTCTCCATCTCTCACTCTACTCTCCTCTCCATCTCCTCTCCCTCTCCTCTCCTCTCCTCTCCATCTCTTCTCCCTCTCCTCTCCTCTCCTCTCCTCTCCTCTCCTCTCCTCTCCTCTCCTCTCCTCTCCTCTCCATCTCTTCCTCTCCTCTCCTCTCCTCTCCTCTCTCTCTCCTCCTCTCCTCTCCTCTCCTCTCCATCTCCTCTCCATCTCTCCCTCTCCTCTCAATCTCTCCCTCTCCTCTCCATCCCTCCCTCTCCTCTCCATCTCTCCAGGTCTGTGGTCCATGGTTCTGGTAGGTGACAAAGTGATAGATTATTATGAGCTCCGTCTGTTCCTGGACACGTGCAACCCCTCCCCCTTCATCGCCCTTTCCTGATGCGGCTTCTGTCTTCACTGAGGTCAACTTCACCACCACCAGAGCTCATCTATGGGGACAGTTAACACACAGTACCTTTGCTTTATTACTTCACACTGATGACTTTCTCTTGGTGTTAATTTGGCTAATCAGACCATCCGTTTTGTGTGTGTGTGCGTGCATACGTGTGTGTGTGTTAGCTCCGAGCTCTGACCCTTCAGTAGGAGAAGCCGGGGTTGGAGACCCAGAAGACCGTCTGTTACAGCAGGAGGAGGACAAGAAGGTCCAGCTAGCCACTCTGTTAGAGAGACACACACACACACACCCAAACACACACACACACACACACACACAGCTAGTCACACTGTTAGAGGGACACACACACCAGATTGGATTTATTTCACCTTTATTTTACCAGGTAGTCTAGTTGAGAACACCTTTATTTTACCAGGTAGTCTAGTTGAGAACACCTTTATTTTACCAGGTAGTCTAGTTGAGAACACCTTTATTTAACCAGGTAGTCTAGTTGAGAACACGTTCTAATTTACAACTACGATCTGGCCAAGATAAAGCAAAACAGTTCGACACATACAACAACACAGAGTTACACATGGAATAAACAAACATACAGTCAATAATACAGTAGAAAAATCTATATACAGTGTGTGCAAATGAGGTAGGATAAAGGAGGTAAGGCAATAAATAGGCCATGGTGGTGAAGTAATTACAATATAGCAATTAAACACTGGAGTGGTAGATGTGCAGAAGATGAATGTCCAAGCAGAGATAATGGGGTGCGAAGGAGCAAGATAAATAAATGATAACACACACACACACACACACACACACAGCTAGCCACGCTGTTAGAGGGACTCACACACTCAAACAAAACACACACACAAATACCTATCAACGCTAGAGGAGTCTCTGTTAAGGGACACACACACCCAAACACATACACTCACACACACACACACACACACACACAGCTAGCCACGCTGTTAGAGGGACACACACACCCAAACACATACACTCACACACACGCTAGAAGAGTCTTTATGCAATCCAAACACACTTAGTCAAACTATCTTGGCCATGTTCTGTTATAATCTCCACCCGGCACAGCCAGAAGAGGACTGGCCACCCCTCATAGCCTGGTTCCTCTCTAGGTTTATAATCTCCACCCGGCACAGCCAGAAGAGGACTGGCCACCCCTCATAGCCTGGTTCCTCTCTAGGTTTATAATCTCCACCCGGCACAGCCAGAAGAGGACTGGCCACCCCTCATAGCCTGGTTCCTCTCTAGGTTTATAATCTCCACCCGACACAGCCAGAAGAGGACTGGCCACCCCTCATAGCCTGGTTCCTCTCTAGGTTTATAATCTCCACCCGGCACAGCCAGAAGAGGACTGGCCACCCCTCATAGCCTGGTTCCTCTCTAGGTTTATAATCTCCACCCGGCACAGCCAGAAGAGGACTGGCCACCCCTCATAGCCTGGTTCCTCTCTAGGTTTATAATCTCCACCCGACACAGCCAGAAGAGGACTGGCCACCCCTCATAGCCTGGTTCCTCTCTAGGTTTATAATCTCCACCCGGCACAGCCAGAAGAGGACTGGCCACCCCTCATAGCCTGGTTCCTCTCTAGGTTTATAATCTCCACCCGACACAGCCAGAAGAGGACTGGCCACCCCTCATAGCCTGGTTCGAGGACTGGCCACCCCTCATAGCCTGGTTCCTCTCTAGGTTTATAATCTCCACCCGGCACAGCCAGAAGAGGACTGGCCACCCCTCATAGCCTGGTTCCTCTCTAGGTTTCTTCCCAGGTTCTGGCCTTTCTAGGGGGTGTTTCCTCGTCACTGTGCTTCTACACCTGCATTGCTTGTTGTTTGGGGTTTTAGGCTGGGTTTCTGTACAGCACTTTGAGATATCAGCTGATGTAAGAAGGGCTGTATAAATACATTTGATTGATTGAACACGCTGTCGTACACGTCGATCCAAAGCACCGCCAGGACTCTGTTCACAACGTTGACATCTATACATCAGCAAACCGCTCGCCCACACGACACCGTACACACTGTCTGCCATCTGCCTGGTACAGTTGAAACCAGGATTGATCCGTGAAGAGCACCATTCTCCAGTGTGCCAGTGGCCATCGAAGGTGAGCATCTGCCCACTGAAGTCTGTCACAACGCTGAACTGCAGTCAGGTCACGACCCTGGGGAGGAGGACGAACAAGTGAGCTTCCCTGAGTTTCCCTTCTGACAGTCTGTGTAGAAATTATTCGCTTGTGCATTTCCACAGTTTCATCATCTGCCCGGGTGGCTGGTCTCAGATGATCCCGCAGGTGAGGAAGCCGGATGTGGAGGTCCTGGGTTGGCGTGATTACAGATGTTGTGAGGCCAGTTGGATGTACTGCCAAATTCTCTAAAAGGACAGTCTGGCTTATGGTAGGGAAATTAATATTAAATTCTCTGGCAACAGCTCTGGTGGATATTTCTGCTGTCAGCATGGCAATTGCTCACTCCCTCAACTTCAGACATCTGTGGCATTGTGTCGTGTGACAAAACTGCACATTTTAGAATCATATTTTATTGTCCTCAGTACAAGGTGCACCTGTGTAATGATCATGCTGTTTAATCAGCTTCTTGATATGCTACACCTGTCAGGTGTATGGATTATCTTAGCAAAGGACAAATGCTCACTAATAGGATGTTAACAAATGTGTGAACAAAATTTGAGGGAAAGAAGCGTTTTGTGCGTATGAAACATTTATGGGATCTTTTATTTAATGAAACATGGGGCCAACACTTTACATGTTGTGTTAATATTTTTGCTCAGTGTGAACTACTACTATAATATACAGTATCTGATTAGATCTGCCTGGTCCTATTCTGACACGCGTCACTGCCATTTGAACACAATCATTCCAATTCCTCATTATGCACAAAATGTCCACGTCTCAGTTACTTCAGTCAGAACACAACACAATGTCACTTTACGCTGATTCCCCCGACTCCTGCTGCCCTCCTCTCGATTTCTCTCTACTCTTCTTTCTCCTTCTTTATCTCTCTCTCTCTCTCTCTCTCTCTCTCTCTCTCTCTCTCTCTCTCTCTCTCTCTCTCTCTCTCTCTCGCCTCATGCCTTTTCTCTTGTGTCTATACTTTGGCTACAGCTCAGGGGAATGTTCTGGAGAATACGGGGCTGATCGACTCTCTGAACCAGACTAAGTCTAGCAGCGCCCTCATAGAATACTCACTGAGGGAGTCACGCAGACTCCAGGCCTCTGTTGACCAAGTACACATACGCACGGGTGCACAAACTTCCTCTCACATCAACCTCCCATAGGGTTTGAACACTTCACCCCAAACTGGTATGTGTGAATGGCAGAGGAGAATACATGAACCAATTCCAGGAAAATAGCAGAGTCTGGGGTCAGTCAGGACAGATGGAACACTCAGAGAGGGAGGGGTGAAAGAGAGATGACACAGAGACAGAAAACAACTACCCACAAATCATAGTGGGAACACAGGTTGCCTAAGTATGGTTCTCAATCAGAGACAACGATTGACAGCTGGGAACCATACCAGGCCAAAAGCAGCAATACAAAACATAGAACAAACACATAGAATGCCCACCCCAACTCACGCCCTGACCAAACTAAAATAGAGACATAAAAAAGGAACTAAGGTCAGGATGTGACAGAGAGAGAGAGAGAGAGAGAGAAGAGAGAGAAGAGAGAGAGAGAGAGAGAGAGAGAGAGAGAGAGAGAGAGAGAGAGAGAGAGAGAGAGAGAGAGAGAGAGAGAGAGAGAGAGAGAGAGAGAGAGAGAGAGAGAGAGAGAGAGAGAGAGAGAGAGAGAGAGAGAGAGAGATTGAGGGAGGCAGGGTGCATGAGAGGGAGAAAGATGGAGAGACGGAGGAATGGAAAGTGTGATTAAAGAGAGGAATCAATTCAGGATGGTGGAACTAAATGGATACTCTGTCTGTCTGTCTGTCTGTTTTTGTGCTCAATGAGAAGTGTCTCTGGCAACTCAATTAAACCTGAGGACATTGAGTCCCACATTATACTTTACAGCCAATTACAGAGAATGGTAATACTAACAGAACTCTTTGCCCACAGCAATGTTGGTTTTAATTGTGGGTTTCTTTTGGCCTTTGTTGAGATGTGTAAGGGAGTTGATGTGTGCTCAAGTGTGTGTCTGTGTGTGTGTGGGTGTATGTGTAACTCTGTACGGGCATGTGAGTAAATATAATTATTCCTCTAGGGGGCAGTGTGTCACCAGGTCTGACCCTTCTCTCCCCTTTATCGCTCTCTCTGATTTCCCCCCTTTCTCACACGCACCTCCCTATTGTTTCTCTCACATTCCCCCTCCTATCAGTTTCATCCTGTCCTCATCTCTCTCGCGCTCCTTCCTTCTCTCCCCTTTCACTGAATCTCTCCCCTTTCACTGAATTTCCTATTATTTTCTCACCCTTTCTTGTTCATTCCACCAGATCTCCTCTCCCCTCCCTCTTAATCATCTCCCCTCCCTCCTCTTCCCTCATCTCCCCTCCCTCTTCCTCCTCTCCATTCCCTCGCCCACCCTCCCTCCCCTCTTTCTCCTCTTCCTCCTCTCCCCTCACCTACAGACCATTCTCCTCTCATCAGGCCCCTCTCCTCTCATCAGACCCCTCTCCTCTCATCAGACCGCTCTCCTCTCATCAGACCGCTCTCCTCTCATCAGACCGCTCTCCTCTCATCAGACCCTTCTCCTCTCATCAGACCCCTCACCACCAATCAGACCCCTCTCCTCTCATCAGACCCTTCTCCTCTCATCAGGACACTCTCCTCTCATCAGGACACTCTCCTCTCATCAGGCCCCTCTCCTCTCATCAGACCCTTCTCCTCTCATCAGACCCTTCTCCTCTCATCAGGCCCCTCTCCTCTCATCAGACCCCTCTCCTCTTATCAGACCCCTCACCACCAATCAGACCCCTCTCCTCTCATCAGACCCTTCTCCTCTCATCAGGCCCCTCTCCTCTCATCAGACCCTTCTACACTCATCAGACCCTTCTCCTCTCATCAGGACACTCTCCTCTCATCAGGCCCCTCTCCTCTCATCAGACCCTTCTCCTCTCATCAGACCCTTCTCCTCTCATCAGACCGCTCTCCTCTCATCAGACCCTTCTCCTCTCATCAGGCCCCTCTCTTCTCATCAGGCCCCTCTCTTCTCACTAGACTCCTCTCCTCTCATCAGACCCCTCTCCTCTCATCAGACCCCTCTCCTTCCATCAGACCCCTCTCCTCTCATCAGACCCCTCACCACCAATCAGACCCCTCTCCTCTCATCAGACCCTTCTCCTCTCATCAGGACACTCTCCTCTCATCAGGCCCCTCTCCTCTCATCAGACCCTTCTCCTCTCATCAGACCCTTCTCCTCTCATCAGACCCCTCTCCTCTTATCAGACCCCTCACCACAAATCAGACCCCTCTCCTCTCATCAGACCCTTCTCCTCTCATCAGGCCCCTCTCCTCTCATCAGACCCTTCTACACTCATCAGACCCTTCTCCTCTCATCAGACCGCTCTCCTCTCATCAGACCGCTCTCCTCTCATCAGACCTTTCTCCTCTCATCAGGCCCCTCTTTTCTCATCAGGCCCCTCTCTTCTCACTAGACTCCTTTCCTCTCATCAGACCCCTCTCCTCTCATCAGGCCCCTCTCCTCTCATCAGACCCTTCTACACTCATCAGACCCTTCTCCTCTCATCAGACCGCTCTCCTCTCATCAGACCGCTCTCCTCTCATCAGACCCTTCTCCTCTCATCAGACCCTTCTCCTCTCATCAGGCCCCTCTCTTCTCATCAGGCCCCTCTCTTCTCACTAGACTCCTCTCCTCTCATCAGACCCCTCTCCTCTCATCAGACCCCTCTCCTTCCATCAGACCCCTCTCCTCTCATCAGACACCTCACCACCAATCAGGCCCCTCTCCTCCCATCAGACCCCTCTCCTCTCTTCCCATAAGATCCCTCTCCTATCCTCCATTCACACCCCTCTCCTCCCATCAGACCCTCTCCTCCCTCCTCTATTGCTCCTCTCTTCACTTCTTATGTCTGGGGACTGGGTGTATTCCTGGTGGGGTAATGGGAGCAGGAGGGACTGGGTTTATTCATGGTGTGGTAATGGGATCAGGAGGGACTGGGTGTTTTCATGGTGTGGTAATGGGATCAGGAGGGACTGGGTTTATTCATGGTGTGGTAATGGGATCAGGAGGGACTGGGTGTTTTCATGGTGGGGTAATGGGATTAGGAGGGACTGGGTTTATTCATGGTGGGGCAATGGGATCAGAAGGGACTGGGTGTATTCATGGTGAGGTAATGGGATCAGGAGGGACTGGGTTTATTCATGGTGGGGTAATGGGATCAGGAGGGACTGGGTTTATTCATGGTGGGGTAATGGGATCAGGAGGGACTGGGTTTTATTCATGGTGGGGTAATGGGATCAGGAGGGACTGGGTTTATTCATGGTGAGGTAATGGGATCAGGAGGGACTGGATTTATTCATGCTGGGGTAATGGGATCAGGAGGGACTGGGTGTTTTTATGATGGGGTAATGGGATTAGGAGGGACTGGGTGTATTCATGGTGGGGTAATGGGATCAGGAGGGACTGGGTGTATTCATGGTGGGGTAATGGGATTAGGAGGGACTGGGTGTATTCATGGTGGGGTAATGGGATCAGGAGGGACTGGGTGTATTCATGGTGGGGTAATGGGATCAGGAGGGACTGGATTTATTCATGGTGGAGTAATGGGATCAGGAGGGACTGGGTTTATTCATGGTGGGGTAATGGGATCAGGAGGGACTGGGTGTATTCATGGTGGGGTAATGGGATCAGGAGGGACTGGGTTTATTCATTATGTGGTAATGGGATCAGGAGGGACTGGGTTTACTCATGGTGGAGTAATGGGATCAGGAGGGACTGGGTGTATTCATGGTGTGGTAATGGGATCAGGAGGGACTGGGTTTACTCATGGTGGAGTAATGGGATCAGGAGGGACTGGGTTTATTCATGGTGGGGTAATGGGATCAGGAGGGACTGGGTGTATTCATGGTGTGGTAATGGGATCAGGAGGGACTGGGTGTATTCATGGTGGGGTAATGGGATCAGGAGGGACTGGGTTTACTCATGGTGGAGTAATGGGATCAGGAGGGACTGGGTTTATTCATGGTGTGGTAATGGGATCAGGAGGGACTGGGTTTACTCATGGTGGAGTAATGGGATCAGGAGGGACTGGGTTTACTCATGGTGGAGTAATGGGATCAGGAGGGACTGGGTGTATTCATGGTGGGGTAATGGGATCAGGAGGGACTGGGTTTATTCATGGTGGGTAATGGGATCAGGAGGGACTGGGTTTATTCATGGTGGGGTAATGGGATCAGGAGGGACTGGGTTTATTCATGGTGGGGTAATGGGATCAGGAGGGACTGGGTTTACTCATGGTGGAGTAATGGGATCAGGAGGGACTGGGTGTATTCATGGTGGGGTAATGGGATCAGGAGGGACTGGGTGTATTCATGATGTGGTAATGGGATCAGGAGGGACTGGATTTATTCATGCTGGGGTAATGGGATCAGGAGGGCTCTATACACAGACACACATATTCCCAGTGTTGTTTGTGTGTGTGTGTGTGTGTGTGTGTGTGTGTGTGTGTGTGTGTGTGTGTGTGTGTGTGTGTGTGTGTGTGTGTGTGTGTGTGTGTGTGTGTGTGTGTGTGTGTGTGTGTGTGTGTGTGTACTCTGATTGGCAGATGGTCTCAGCTCTGGGGGTATTGCTGACCTCTCAACTCGCGCCCCCCCTCCCAATCAACCACACATAAACACAGCATCTCATACTCCAACAACACACTACTAATAAACGTCTATACATGAATAACGTTTAGGAATGTGGGACAGTGTTGAAGGGACAGTGTTGATACTGGGGTCATAGAGAATGCATATGAAGGCAGTACGAGATAGAGATGAGGAGAGATACTGGGGTCATAGAGAATGGATTTGAAGGCAGCTTGACTGCCAGCCCCCAACCCAGTCACCACTTCAAGGATAACTTCAACCATAGGGCTGTGTGTATGTGTGTGTGTGTTTGACTGCCAGCCCCCAACCCAGCCACCACTTCACTGCTAACTTCAATCATCGTGCTGTGTGTATGTGTGTGTGTGTTTGACTGCCAGCCCCCAACCCAGCCACCACTTCAAGGATAACTTCAACCATAGGGCTGTGTGTATGTGTGTGTGTGTTTGACTGCCAGCCCCCAACCCAGCCACCACTTCAAGGATAACTTCAACCATAGGGCTGTGTGTATGTGTGTGTGTGTTTGACTGCCAGCCCCCAACCCAGCCACCACTTCAAGGATAACTTCAACCATAGGGCTGTGTGTATGTGTGTGTGTGTTTGACTGCCAGCCCCCAACCCAGTCACCACTTCAAGGACAACTTCAACCATAGGGCTGTGTGTATGTGTGTGTGTGTGTGTGTGTTTGACTGCCAGCCCCCAACCCAGCCACCACTTCAAGGATAACTTCAACCATAGGGATGTGTGTGTGTGTGTGTGTGTGTGTGTGTGTGTGTGTGTGTGTGTGTGTGTGTGTGTGTGTGTGTGTGTGTGTGTGTGTGTGTGTGTGTGTGTGTGTGTGTGTGTGTGTGTGTGTGAGGATAATTACTTCTGTCCGTGCACTGGAGTTGAAGGGGCCCTCAGACGGACATGTTCCCATTGAGATGTGTTCTGAATGAGAGAGAGAGACAGCAACACACTTAGACCCAACCAAATCATGAGAAAACAAAAAGATAATTACTTGACACATTGAAAGAATTAACAAGAAAACAGAGCAAACTGGAATGCTATTTGGCCCTACACAGAGAGTACACAGCGGCAGAATACCTGACCACTGTGACTGACCCAAAATTAAGGAAAGCTTTGACTATGTACAGACTCAGTGCGCATAGCCTTGCTATTGAGAAAGGCCGCCGTAGGCAGACATGGCTCTCAAGAGAAGACAGGCTATGTGCTCACTGCCCACAAAATGAGGTGGAAACTGAGCTGCACTTCCTAACCACCTGCCCAATGTATGACCATATTAGAGAGACATATTTCCCTCAGATTACACAGATCCACAAAGAATTCGAAAACAAATACAATTTTGAAAAACTATCTTCTGGGTGAAATTCCACAGTGTGCCATCACAGCAGCAAGATTTGTGACCTGTTGCCGCGAGAAAAGGGCAACCAGTGAAGAACACACACCATTGTAAATACAACCCATATTTATGCTTATTTATTTTATCTTGTGTCCTTTACCATTTGTACATTGTTACAACACTGTATATATATAATATGACATTTGTAATGTCTTTATTGTTTTGAAACTTCTGTATGTGTAATGTTTACTGTTAATTTTGAGAGAGAGAGAGACAGACAGACAGACAGACAGACAGACAGACAGACAGACAGACAGACAGACAGACAGACAGACAGACAGACAGACAGACAGACATGGGTTGAGGCGTGTTTTCTAAACAGGGGAAGAGAGCAGGAGTATTTGAGGGGATATTAAGAGACTGGAGATATGAGGAATGAGAAAGACTGTATTTTTGGTGGGTTGGATAGGTTCGACACACTATCTTCTTCAACATTGACACTGGTGAGGTATCCATCCATAAATCAAAATGCCATGAAGGTTACAGAGTGTGTGTGACTCTCGTTTGTTTTACAGTGCAACTGACAGCTCTCATCCGTCTCTCTATCACCGATCCACAGGAGGCCAGTCTGAAAAGCATGGTGTATGAGTACGTCTGCCACTCGCTCTTCAATGTAAGAACACACACATGCATACACAGCAGCCAAGGACTGGTGATGTACAGAATAAGGTGTCTGCTGACAGGGCGGTCATGTGTTTCAAAGGAGGTCGGTGGCACCTTAATTGGGGAGATCGTGATTGTGGAGCGGAATAGCACATTCTATTTGCTCCGTTCCCACCATTATTATGAGACGTCCTCCCCTTAGGAACCTACTCTGGTGTGTGTGTGTGTGTGTGTGTGTGTGTGTATATCAGTCAATAGACAAGGCTGGAGGACAGACAGTATCTGATTTAACCTCTCAGCTCAGTCCATCTGTTGCCGGCCGCACATTAACATAGAGGAAGCACTGGATTACATTACCATGAGGCTAGCACTCTGTCCTCTAAGAAAGAGAGGGGAGGGAGAGAGTGGAGGAGAGAGAGGAGATGATGGAGGAGATGGGGGGAGAAAGTGTGGAGAGAGGGTGGGGGAGAGAGGGTGGGGGAGATTTGGAAAGAGAGTGGGTGGAGGAGATTGGGGAGAGAGGGTGAGGGAGATTTGGAGAGAGAGTGTGTGGAGGAGAGGGTGGAGGAGATTGGGGAGAGAGGGGGGGGGGTGGGCAGAGTGAAAGAGTGTGGAGGAGTGGGTGGAGGAGATGGGGGAGAGAGGATGGAGGAGATGGTGAGAGAGAGAGAGAGAGAGAGAGCGAGAGAAAGAGAGAGAAAGAGAGAGAGTGGAGGACAGGGTGGCGGAGATGGGGGAGAGAGTGTGGAGGAGAGGGTGGAGATGGGGGAATGAGATAGGGGAGGAGAGGGTGGAGGATATTGGGGGGGTGAGAGAGGTTGTAAGTAGCTGTGGTTAAGGTGATGTCTGTCGGTGTGACAGGTTCCAGGTGTTGCTGCTGTCTGGTGTGGCTTCTCTCTCCCCACTTCCTGTCAATGTGTCAGTTATTCTCTCTTTTTCTCGCTCCCTCACTCCCTTTCTCTTCTCTTTTTCCTTCTGTCACTTGATCGGCAATCCACATGCAGAAACACCCACGCACACACAGTTAATGAAGTATTGTCATGAAGAGGAGTTTAATAACAGGCATCCTTTGGTCAAGCAGTTCTCTCGTGTGTGTGTGTGTGTGTGTGTGTGTGTGTGTGTGTGTGTGTGTGTGTGTGTGTGTGTGTGTGTGTGTGTGTGTGTGTGTGTGTGTGTGTGTGTGTGTGTGGTGTGTGTGTGTGTGGAGAGAGCAGCAACCCTCTGCATGGGCATCACGTTGGAGCAGAGGGAATGCTGGGTAAGGGCGGAGTGGAAAGGTCAGGCTTTGAGATGAAATGCTCTGAAGTTTTCCTTTTGTTCTCCAACACACACAACACACACACACCACAGACATGAGAGTAGACAAAAGACACGAGAGTTTGAGTTTTGTTGTAGTTCTGAATACTTACACTCCTCTGAGAGAATATAGACCTTTCCTTTCTAGATAAAGATATGTTTTATTAACGAATCGAAGGAGGAGGAAGAGGAGGGAAGAGGAGGAAGGAGGAGAGATGAGGGGAGAGGAGGTGAGATGAGCAAGAGGGAGGGGAGATGAGATCTGGTAGTATTGACAAGGAAATATTAGGAAAACAGAAAGAGGCAGTGAAAGGGGAGAGAAGGAAGGAGCTAGAGACAGATGAGGACAGGATGAAACTGATAGGAGGGGGAATGTGAGAGAAACAATGGAGAGAGAGAGAGAGAGAGAGAGAGCCTCCAGCCTTAGTTTGAGTGACAGTCCCATTTGAGGCAGCGTCTTCATAGAACAGACCATCCAATAGACTGGTCCCTCATCACTGCCTCTCAGCCCAGACAGACAACTCCACAGAACCTCTCAGCCCAGACAGACAACTCCACAGAACCTCTCAGCCCAGACAGACAACTCCACAGAACCTCTCAGCCCAGACAGACAACTCCACAGAACCTCTCAGCCCAGACAGATAACTCCACAGAACCTCTCAGCCCAGACAGACACCTCCACAGAACCTCTCAGCCCAGACAGACAGCTCCACAGAACCTCTCAGCCCAGACAGACAACTCCACAGAACCTCTCAGCCCAGACAGATAACTCCACAGAACCTCTCAGCCCAGACAGACACCTCCACAACAGAACCTCTCAGCCCAGACAGACAGCTCCACACAACCTCTCAGCCCAGACAGACAGCTCCACAGAACCTCTCAGCCCAGACAGACAACTCCACAGAACCTCTCAGCCCAGACAGATAACTCCACAGAACCTCTCAGCCCAGACAGACAGCTCCACAGAACCTCTCAGCCCAGACAGACAGCTCCACAGAACCTCTCAGCCCAGACAGATAACTCCACAGAACCTCTCAGCCCAGACAGACAGCTCCACAGAACTTCTCAGCCCAGACAGACAACTCCACAGAACCTCTCAGCCCAGACAGATAACTCCACAGAACTTCTCAGCCCAGACAGACAGCTCCACAGAACCTCTCAGCCCAGACAGACAACTCCACAGAACCTCTCAGCCCAGACAGACACCTCCACAGAACTTCTCAGCCCAGACAGACAGCTCCACAGAACTTCTCAGCCCAGACAGACAACTCTTCAGAGAACGGTGTGTGTCTTTAGAGACTCTGTCTCTCTCTATCTTAGTTCACAAAGAGAAGTGTCCCACCAGGAAAGCAGTGTGTGTACGTTCTCTTTAAGGCTTTTTTCGAACACATCAGCAAAGACGACATCTCTGACAGAACCATATACAACAACTCAAGGGCACACCAGAGATGGGATGGATAGAACATACTGTAGGTTTGAGTGGTCCACCTGTGTGAGTCTGATATGTACTGATATGCAGCACTGTTAGCTGCTGTTTGCTGATGTAGTCACAGTGGGGTTGGTGTTGGACAGGCATCCCTGTTATCGGGGATAGTCACAGTGGGGTTAGCTAGTGTTGTCACAGTGGGGTTGACTGGTGTAGAAACATTGGGATTAGCTGGTTTAGTCACAGGGTGGTTATATGGTGTTGTCACAATGGGGTTAGCTGGTGTAGTCTCAATGGGATTAACTGGTGTAGTCACAGTGGGGTTAGCTGGTGTCATCACAGTGTGGTTAGCTGGTGTAGTCACAGTGGGGTTAGCTGGTGAAGTCACAGATGTGTTAGCTTGATTTGATAGGTGTCTGGTTAGACTGTAAACTCTCCTTCCAGACCCATATCAAACATCACCAATCCAAAGTTAAATCTAGAATTGGCTTCCTATTTCGGAACAAAGCATCCTTCACTCATGCTGCCAAACATACCCTTGTAAAACTGACCATGCTACCGATCCTCGACTTTGGCGATGTCATTTACAAAATAGCCTCCAATACCCTACTCAACAAATTGGATGCAATCTATCACAGTGCCATCCGTTTTGTCACCAAAGCCCCATATACTACCCACAATTGCGACCTGTATGCTCTCGTTGGCTGGCCCTCGCTTCATACTCGTCGCCAAACACACTGGCTCCATGTCATGTCATCTACAAGACCCTGCCAGGTAAAGTCCCCCCTTATCTCAGCTCGCTGGTCACCATAGCATCTCCCACCTGTAGCACACGCTCCAGCAGGTATATCTCTCTAGTCACCCCCAAAACCAATTATTTCTTTGGCCGCCTCTCCTTCCAGTTCTCTGCTGCCAATGACTGGAACGAACTACAAAAATCTCTGAAACTGGAAACACTTATCTCCCTCACTAGCTTTAAGCACCAACTGTCAGAGCAGCTCACAGATTACTGCACCTGTACATAGCCCACCTATAATTTATCCAAACAACTACCTCTTTCCAACTGTATTTAATTAATTTATTTATTTTGCTCCTTTGCACCCCGTTATTTTTATTTCTACTTTGCATGTTCATCCATTGCAAATCTACCATTCCAGTGTTTTACTTGCTATATTGTATTTACATTGCTACCATGGCCTTTTTTTGCTTTTACCTCCCTTACCTCACCTCATTTGCTCACATCGTATATAGACTTGTTTATCTTGTTCACGCTACCACGATCCCCTAGGGCACCCCCCCTCCACGCTCAACTCAAAAGATGTCGCACAGAATGCAAAAATATTCTTAGAAATATTTAACCTCCACACATTAACAAGTCCAATAGCTCAAATGAAAGATAAATACCTTGTTCATCTAGCCAGCGTGTCAGATTTCTAAAATGTTTTACGGCGAAAACATAGCACATATTTATGTCAAACCACCACCAAAGACACAGCCATTTTGTCTAACAATAGATGCAATCACAAACGCAGGATTAAAAGAAAAATAATTCACTAACCTTTTGAAAATCTTTATCAGATGACAGTAATAGGACATGTTACACAGTACATTTATGTTTTTTTCAATAATATGCCATTTATATCCATAAATCTCTGTTTACATTGACGCCATGTTCAAAAAATGCTACAAAAATGTCCGGAGAAATTATGATAACTCCGTCAGATAACGGCAGATAACAGCAATACACATCATAAACTTTGACTAAATATACATGTTATACATATAGTTAGAAAGATACACTGCTTCTTAATGCAATCGCTTTGTCACATTTCTTTTTCACGTTACAGAAATCGCTCACTATTCAATAATCTGAGACAGCGCTCAGACGTAAGCAATATTTCTCCGCTATGTTGGAGTCAACAGAAACATAAAATTACAACATAAATATTCCCTTACCTTTGATGGTCTTCGATCATAATGTAGTGGAAGAAGTCGTACTTACCCAAAACATTGTTTGGTTTCAATTCGTGTGTCTTTGTGTTAGCAAACGCGACAAATTCCGGCTGAAATGCAGCCAAAATTTGAGTGGTTGCGCATCAAAACTTCAAAATTACATATTATATGTCGACTAAACTGGTCAAACTAAGTGCAGAATCAAGCTTTAGGATGTTCTAAACGTGCAAAACAATTCTCAACTCGAACAGACAAACTGACATTGTGTCCTGATTCATAGAACAAAGGGCACTCCAGGTGCACCGCGCGCAGGAGAGTGAATGTTTTTTCTCGCGACACCAAGGTTTTTGACGGCCAAAGGGTGAAGGCCCGCAGGATTTTCACAATGGAACATCCTATTGAAAGAAGACATCTCGCCGAAGACATAGAAACTGATCCCAGATCCATAGCTGGTTGGGCAGGGTGGGGGCGATGACGTCAAAGTTGGCCCAACTTTCCTGATGAGAGAAATTGTTTGGGAGAATGGCTGCCCTGTGAGTTCTGCTATACTTACAGACATATTTCAAATGGTTTTAGAAGCTTTAGAGTTTTTTCTATCCAATAATAATAATTATATGCATATATTAGCAATTTTGGACAGATTTATTTTCAATTTACTATGGGCACGCACTTCCTCCAAACGG
This sequence comes from Oncorhynchus keta, assembly GCF_023373465.1. Lineage (NCBI taxonomy): Eukaryota > Metazoa > Chordata > Actinopteri > Salmoniformes > Salmonidae > Oncorhynchus > Oncorhynchus keta. The sequence goes on along the minus strand of NC_068438.1, from coordinate 38,723,349 downwards.
GGCAGTATTCTGCCCTATCCCTAACAGGATTTATACTGTATTATTGACTGTATGTTTGTTTTACTCCATGTGTAACTCTGTGTCGTTGTATGTGTCGAACTGCTTTGCTTTATCTTGACCAGGTCGCAATTGTAAATAGGAACTTGTTCTCAACTTGCCTACCTGGTTAAATAAAGGTGAAATAAAAATAATAAAAAAATGTACAGTTGGGGTAGCTGATGTAGTCACAGTGGGGTTAACTGGTGTAGTCACAGTGGTGTTAGCTGGTTTGACAGTTGGATTAGCTAGTGTAGTCAAATTGGGGTTAGCTGTTGTAGTCATAGTGGGGTTAAATGGTGTAGTCACAGTATTGTTAACTGGTGTAGTCAAATTGGGGTTAGCTGGTGTAGTCACAGTGGGGTTAACTGGTGTAGTCACAGTGAGGTTAACTGGTGAAGTCACAGTGGTGTTAACTGGTGTAGTCACAGTGGTGTTAACTGGTGTAGTCACAGTGGGGTTAACTGGTGTAGTCACAATGGGGTTAACTGGTGTAGTCACAGTGAGGTTAACTGGTGTAGTCACAGTGGGGTTAACTGGTGTAGTCACAGTGGTGTTAACTGGTGTAGTCACAGTGGGGTTAACTGGTGTAGTCACAATGGGGTTAACTGGTGTAGTCACAGTGGGGTAAACTGGTGTAGTCACTTTGGGGTTAACTGGTATAGTCACAGTGGGGTTAAATGGTGTAGCCATTGTGATGTTAACAGGTGTAGTCACAGTGGGGTTAACTGGTGTAGTCACAGTGTGGTTAGTGTAGGACAGTCATCACTGTTATCTGCTGTAGTCACAGTGGGGTTAAATGGTGTAGTCACAGTGGTGTTAGCTGGTTTTACAGTGTGATTAACTGGTGCAGTCACAGTGGGGTTAGCTGGTGTAGTCAAAGTGGTGTTAACTGGTGTGGTCACAGATGTGTTAGCTTGATTTAAAGTTGGGTTAACTGGTGTAGTCACAGTGGGGTTAGCTGGTGTAGTCACAGTGGGGTTAACTGGTGTAGTCACAGTGGGGTTAACTGGTGTAGTCACAATGGGGTTATCTGGTGTGGTCACAGGAGTGTGATGGAGTCACAGTTGTGTTCGCTGGTTTTACAGTGGGGTTAACTGGTGTAGTCACAGTGGGGTTAGCTGGTGTAGTCACAGTGGGGTTAGCTGGTGTAGTCACAGTGGGGTTAGCTGGTTTTACAGTGGGGTAAACTGGTGTAGTCACAGTGGGGTTAACTGCTTTTACAGTGGGGTAAACTGGTGTTGTCACAGTGGGGTTAACTGCTTTTACAGTGGGGTAAACTGGTGTAGTCACAGTAGTGTTAACTGCTTTTACAGTGGGGTAAACTGGTGTTGTCACAGTGGGGTTAACTGCTTTTACAGTGGGGTAAACTGGTGTAGTCACAGTAGTGTTAACTGCTTTTACAGTGGGGTAAACTGGTGTAGTCACAGTTGGGTGTCGTGTCTTTGGCTATGCCTGATTAATTGATATGACATGCTATTCAATAAAATAATTTATCCGTAATTAATATTACCTGATTGAGCTAATCATGTAAATGTAATTAGCTAGAGAGTCGGGCACCACAAATTAATATTTATAGAGCTGTTATCTTCCGAATAAACTCTTAAAGACCTAGTAATATTTTCCATCCATAGCAGTCGATATCAATCAGCCTCAATTCAGTCTCATCTGAAAGTTGTAAATTCTTGGTTATCTGCAAGAACCCTGGCTAACAATTTGAATCAGCAATACAACATTGGGTTTAAATATTTATTTACTAAATACCTAACTAATCACACAGAATTCACATACACACAATTAATCATAACTTGATTACAAATTACGTCATAAAGGAAAACGTCCCTAGCGGGAGAAACATATATGACAGCTTGTTACACAAAAGAAAAGGGGCAGGGTTTGAGTGAAAGAGCGGGAGACTGAGGAACAAAGGGAAGAAGCTGTGCTATAGTAAATACAGTATCTTATACATTCTAAATTACAGCCCATTTGGAAAAGGAAAATGCAATAAATATTTACTCTGAGCTGCGCTTCAGTAGGTTGGTGGTAGATGGAAGGTCGTGTTGCCAAACCGAGTCCTCTGTCCTTTAAAGAATGTCTCTGGTTGTCAATTGGATACGTTGTAGTAATGTCGTTGTGTGATAGACGGAATACTCTGTCTGTTCCTTCCTAACCTGCGTTTGCAGCTGCGGTCGCTAACTCAACAGCTAGGAAGTATCACTTCTGTAGTGAATAAGAGTTCAAAGTTCATACCATTCGCAACCAAAGCTCATGCTGATGTTGGCTTCGTTCTGAACCATTCTGACATAGGACCGTCACCCTCATATCCTCGGAACAGGAAGTTATGTTGTCGTCAAGGCTTTATATAGGAAGAGAGAAAAGGGGTGTGTTTCATAGTTTGTCTCTTTACGTGGGCGGTCCACTGAGTGAACAGCAATATCTTATGAAAACCCACATCTCACATTTTAGAAGCTAAAATCACATTTCATCCCATCACAAATAATTTCATGTTTAAACATTTAAATTGAACAACAATTCCATGTGAATCCGATATCTCTGATGTGTAGCCTTTCCACTGTAGAGTTTGTCATTTTATCATTGATGAGAATGTCTCAGATGACAACCGAACTGACATCATATTCATTAAGTACCACCGCATATGTTCAATTGGTCGGATTACCAGAATATAGTTAATAGTTCATTTCCCCCCACCTTCTGATGTTCCCAGAATCTCTATGTTAAACCAAGGTTTTTTACAAATATAACCTCAGTAGGGTAGAGAGAGGAAAAAGGGGGGAAGAGGTATTTATGACATCATCATCATGTCATAAACCTATCCCCTAGGCCAACGTCATGACAGTGGTTAGCTGGTGTAGTCACAGTAGTGTTAGCTGGTTTTACAGTGGGGTTAACTGGTGGTCCTTCTGTAGCTCAGTTGGTAGAGCATGGCGCTTCTAACGCCAGGGTAGTGGTTTGCTAAATGGCATGTATTATATTATATTATAGTCACGGTGGGGTTAACTGGTGTAGTCACGGTGGGGTTAGCTGGTTTTACGGTTGGGTTAGCTGATGTAGTCACAGTGGTGTTAGTCTGTTTCACAGCGAGGTTAACTGGTGTAGCCGCAGTGGGGTTAACTGGTGTATTCATTGTGGTGTTAACTGTTGTAGTCACAGTGGGGTTGGTGTCAAACATTAGGTATAACACTCAGCACAATGCACTTAATATGAGTGTCCATAGATCTCTCTCTCCTTATAGGAATGTCCATAGAGCTCTCTCTCGACTAATATGAGTGTCCATAGAGCTCTCTCTCTCGACTAATATGAGTGTCCATAGAGCTCTCTGTTTTAATATGAGTATTCATAGATCTCTCTATCCTAATTGGATTGTCCATAGATCTCTCTATCCTAATTGGATTGTCCATAGAGCTCTCTCTCCTAATAGGAGTTTCCATAGAGCTCTTTTTCCTAATTGGAGTATCCATAGATCTCTCTATCCTAATTGGATTGTCCATAGAGCTCTCTCTCCTAATAGGAGTGTCCATAGAGCTCTTTTTCCTAATTGGAGTATCCATAGATCTCTCTATCCTAATTGGATTGTCCATAGAGCTCTCTCTCCTAATAGGAGTGTCCATAGAGCTCTTTTTCCGAATTGGAGTGTCCCTAGAACTCTCTCTCCTAATAGGGTGGCAAGTAGCCTAGCGGTTAAGAGCTTTTGGGCCAATATCTGAAAGGTCAATGGTTTGTGTCCCCAAGCTGACTAGGTGAACAATCTGTTTATATGCCCTTGAGCAAAGCACTTAAACCTAGTCGCTCTGGATAAGAGCGTCTGCTAAACGACTAAAATGTAACAAATGTAATTGGTCCGTGTGTGACTGTGTTAATTCAGCTCTGCTGTGGTTGTGTGATCATAGAGTCTGGACTGTGACCTTCGGTGACCCTGACAGTTAAATTGGTTTATTTAATTGGTTGATTTTTTGTGTCCGAGAGATGTGCTGCAAATGTTGTTTCGATGCAGTGGTTGAGGCTAGAGTTGAGGCTATGAAAGGTCAAGTTCGTGGTACAGTTGAGCTAATATGTTTGTACTTTGCAGATAAAGCTGTGAGGGCTTATAACTAATATCTGAGGAATGGTGATCATGTTAAGTGCTGTGGCCCAGTTAATGCAGTGGTTGATCTGATGAGTCTGTGTTAATACTTTGCAGTGCTCTAATGGGTGAGGAAGGCCTGAGCCTCATTAATGAACCTGTTACTGAATAATGCATGCTCAGCCCAGAAAAAAATATCTGCTAGCAGTCCTAGTGTATGTTTTGTGCGTGTGTGTGTTTTGTGCGTGTGTGTGTTTTGTGCGTGTGTGTTTTGTGTTGTGTGTTTTGTGTTGTGTGTGGGTGTGTTTTGTGTGGGTGTGTTTTGTGCTGTGTGTGGGTGTGTTGTGTGTGGGTGTGTTTTGTGTTGTGTGTGGGTGTGTTTTGTGTTGTGTGTGGGTGTGTTTTGTGCTGTGTGTTGTGCGCTTGTGTTTTGTGTTGTGTTTTGTGTTGTGTGTGTGTGTTTTTTGTTGTGTGTGTGTGTTTTTTGTTGTGTGTGTGTGTTTTGTTGTGTGTGTGTTTTTTGTTGTGTGTGTTTTGTGCAGGTGTGTCACATTGTATAAATGATTGGAGACAGGCGCAGGAATACGAAATAGGGGTTTTAATACTCCACCCAAAAACACAACATGCCATTGAAAGGAACAGGGACGAAGCCCAAAACAAACACGTGTACAAATACACAGGGATGTAACCCAAACAAAGGAGCGAGGGTAAACCTCTAATAAATACACAGGACGAGATCCGTAATAACACGAGTACAAAAACACAGGGATGTAACCCAAACAAAGGAGCGAGGGTAAACCTCTAATAAATACACAGGGATGTAACCCAAACAAAGGAGCGAGGGTAAACCTCTAATAAATACACAGGGATGTAACCCAAACAAAGGAGCCAGGGTAAACCTCTAATAAATACACAGGGATGTAACCCAAACAAAGGAGCCAGGGTAAACCTCTAATAAATACACAGGGATGTAACCCAAACAAAGGAGCCAGGGTAAACCTCTAATAAATACACAGGGATGTCACCCAAACAAAGGAGCGAGGGTAAACCTCTAATAAATACACAGGGATGTAACCCAAACAAAGGAGCGGGTAAACCTCTAATAAATACACAGGGAGGGTAAACCTCTAATAAATACACAGGGATGTAACCCAAACAAAGGAGCCAGGGTAAACCTCTAATAAATACACAGGGATGTAACCCAAACAAAGGAGCCAGGGTAAACCTCTAATAAATACACAGGGATGAAACCCAAACAAAGGAGCGAGGGTAAACCTCTAATAAATACACAGGGATGTAACCCAAACAATGGAGCGAGGGTAAACCTCTAATAAATACACAGGGATGAAACCCAAACAAAGGAGCCAGGGTAAACCTCTAATAAATACACAGGGATGTAACCCAAACAAAGGAGCCAGGGTAAACCTCTAATAAATACACAGGGATGAAACCCAAACAAAGGAGCGAGGGTAAACCTCTAATAAATACACAGGGATGTAACCCAAACAATGGAGCGAGGGTAAACCTCTAATAAATACACAGGGATGTAACCCAAACAAAGGAGCCAGGGTAAACCTCTAATAAATACACAGGGATGTAACCCAAACAAAGGAGCCATGGTAAACCTCTAATAAATACACAGGGATGTAACCCAAACAAAGAAGCCAGGGTAAACCTCTAATAAATACACAGGGATGTAACCCAAACAAAGGAGCGAGGGTAAACCTCTAATAAATACACAGGACGAGATCCGTAATAACACGAGTACAAAAACACAGGGATGTAACCCAAACAAAGGAGCGAGGGTAAACCTCTAATAAATACACAGGACGAGATCCCTAATAACAGGATAAACAAAGGAGCAAGTTCTCTAACGTGAATACACAGGGATGAAACCTAAGTAAACAAAAACACAGGGATGTAACCCAAACAAAGGAGCGAGGGTAAACCTCTAATAAATACACAGGGATGTAACCCAAACAAAGGAGCGAGGGTAAACCTCTAATAAATACACAGGGATGTAACCCAAACAAAGGAGCGATGGGTAAACCTCTAATAAATACACAGGGATGTAACCCAAACAAAGGAGCGAGGACGAGACCTCCGTAATAAATAAATACACAGGAGCCAGGAGCGAGGGTAAACCTCTAAAAATACACAGGGATGTAACCCAAACAAAGGAGCGAGGGTAAACCTCTAATAAATACACAGGACGAGATCCGTAATAACACGAGTACAAAAACACAGGGATGTAACCCAAACAAAGGAGCGAGGGTAAACCTCTAATAAATACACAGGGATGTAACCCAAACAAAGGAGCGAGGGTAAACCTCTAATAAATACACAGGGATGTAACCCAAACAAAGGAGCCAGGGTAAACCTCTAATAAATACACAGGGATGTAACCCAAACAAAGGAGCGAGGGTAAACCTCTAATAAATACACAGGGATGAAACCCAAACAAAGGAGCGAGGGTAAACCTCCAATAAATACACAGGGATGTAACCCAAACAAAGGAGCGAGGGTAAACCTCTAATAAATACACAGGGATGTAACCCAAACAAAGGAGCGAGGGTAAACCTCTAATAAATACACAGGGATGTAACCCAAACAAAGGAGCCAGGGTAAACCTCTAATAAATACACAGGGATGTAACCCAAACAAAGGAGCCAGGGTAAACCTCTAATAAATACACAGGGATGTAACCCAAACAAAGGAGCCAGGGTAAACCTCTAATAAATACACAGGGATGTAACCCAAACAAAGGAGCGAGGGTAAACCTCTAATAAATACACAGGGATGTAACCCAAACAAAGGAGCGAGGGTAAACCTCTAATAAATACACAGGGATGAAACCCAAACAAAGGAGCGAGGGTAAACCTCTAATAAATACACAGGGATGAAACCCAAACAAAGGAGCCAGGGTAAACCTCTAATAAATACACAGGGATGTAACCCAAACAAAGAAGCCAGGGTAAACCTCTAATAAATACACAGGGATGTAACCCAAACAAAGGAGCGAGGGTAAACCTCTAATAAATACACAGGACGAGATCCGTAATAACACGAGTACAAAAACACAGGGATGTAACCCAAACAAATGAGTGAGGTTAAACCTCTAATAAATACACAGGACGAGACCCGTAATAACACGAGTACAAAAACACAGGGATGTAACCCAAACAAAGGAGCGAGGTTAAACCTCTAATAAATACACAGGACGAGATCCGTAATAACAACACACGGGACGAGACCCGTAATAACAACACACGGGACGAGACCCGTAATAACAACACACGGGACGAGACCCGTAATAACAACACACGGGACGAGACCCGTAATAACGATACACGGGACGAGACCCCTAATAACAATACACGGGGTGAGACCCGTAATAACAACACACGGGACGAGACCCGGGGTAGACCCGTAACAACACACGGACGAGACCCGTAATAACAACACACGGGACGAGACCCGTAATAACAATACACGGGACGAGACCCGTAATAACAACACACGGGACGAGACCCGTAATAACAATACACGGGACGAGACCCGTAATAACAATACACGGGTGAACACACGGGGTGAGACCCGTAATAACAACACACGGGACGAGACCCGTACGATCAATAACAACACACGGACCCGTACGAGACCCGTACCCGTAATAACAATACACGGGACGAGACCCGTAATAACAACACACGGGACGAGACCCGTAATATCAATACATAACAAACACACACGGGACGAGACCCGTAATAACAACACACGGACGAGACCCGTAATACACAATACACGGGACCCGTAATAACAATACACGACGAGACCCGTAATATCAATACACGAGACCCGTAATAACAATACACGGGACGAGACCCGTAATAACAATACACGGGACGAGACCCGTACACGGACGAACAACACACGGGACGAGACCCGTAATAACAACACACGGGGTGAGACCCGTAATAACAACCCGTACACGGGACGAGACCCGTAATAACAACACACGGGACGAGACCCGTAATAACAATACACGGGACGGGACCCGTAATAACAACAATACACGAGACGAGACCCGTAATAACAACACACGGGACGAGACCCGTAATAACAATACACGGGACGAGACCCGTAATAACAACACACGGGACGAGACCCGTAATAACAATACACGGGACGGGACCCGTAATAACAACACACGAGACGAGACCCGTAATAACAACACACGGGACGAGACCCGTAATAACAACACACGGGACGAGACCCGTAATAACAACACACGGGACGAGACCCGTAATAACAACACACGGGACGAGATCCGTAATAACAACACACGGGACGAGACCCGTAATAACAACACACGGGACGAGATCCGTAATAACAATACACGAGTTGAGACTCGTAATAACAATACACGAGACAAGACTCGTAATAACAATACACGAGACAAGACTCGTAATATCAATACACGAGTTGAGACCCGTAATAACAATACACGAGGTGAGACCCGTAATAACAATACACGGGGAATGTATGGGGAACAGAGGGCACATGTATAACATACTAATCAGGGGAAATGGGAACCAGGTGTGTGTAATTCCGGAGCTGGTGCAAGGAAAGAGCAGCAGTACCAGGAATCCTTGACAGTACCCCCCCAACGCGCAGCGTGACGACACCGACCTGGAGGATGGTGAACAGAGGGCACATACAATGACAATACATACCATTACTAATCAGGGGAATTGGAAACAGGTGTGCATAATGAGACAGTTCAGTGACGCCTAGAGGCCGGTGACACACACGTGTGTGGGTGTATGTGTGTTTTGTGTCTTGTGTGTGTGTTCTGTGTGTGCCATATGAATGTATCTAAGCAGACTGTGAGAAATGGAATAGCGAGTGCCTGTGTGTGAGAGATGGGTAGATGGGCAGGGTAGATTAATTAGAGATTGCAGGTGTGTGTGCGTGTGTGTGTGTGTTTGTCTGTGTGTGTTTGTTTGTGTGTGTGTCTGTGTGTGTGAGTGAGTGTGTGTTTGTCTGTGTGTCTGTGTGTGTGTGTGTGTGTGTGTGTGTGTGTGTGTGTGTGTGTGTGTGTGTGTGTGTGTGTGTCTGTGTTTGTCTGTGTGTCTGTGTGTGTGTGTGTCTGTGTGTATGTTTGTCTGTGTGTGTCATAAACGACCCACCCCCCTTGTTAGCTGAAGGAATAGGGTCCCCAATCTCTCTCTGTCTTTCTTGCTCTCTTTCTCTCTCAATTCAATTCAAAGGGCTTTATGTTTACATTGACAAAGCAAGTGAAATAGACAAGAAACAAAAGGGACATAAACAAGAGAAATCAACCATCAGAAATTAAGAGTAAGCATTACGCTCATGAAAGTTTTTAAATAATATAGACATTTCAAATGTTATATTATGGCTATGTACAGTGTAGTAACAATTTGCAAATAGTTGAAGTATGAAAGGGAAAATAAATAAAACAAAAATGTCATTTTATGCCCTGAATAATGAATACAATAATGAAAATGCATGTTTTGGTCCACCAGCCATTGTAACAGATAGATTTGAAAAACTACAAGCCACTCAGATATCTTACCAAACAAAATAAAAAAATCCCAGGTCAAATTACACCAACAAAACATACAAAATGGAGTAGCAAGCTTTGTAATGTTTCTAAAAAATACATTTATTGTTAGTAAGAAGTAATGTGTCACGGATCCCTCTGGAACTTTCATTGCGCACCCCTGGCCCCTATTCCCACTGATTGTATTTCTATATACGTGCCTTTTGTTCACCATGGTGGTGTCGATTATTGTTCCAATGTCCAAATCAAATCAAAATCAAATATTATTTGTCACATACACATGGTTAGCAGATGTTAATGCAAGTGTAGCGAAATGCTTGTGCTTCTAGTTCCGACCATGCAGTAATATCTAACAAGTAATCTAACCTAAGATGATTACGGGTCTCGTCCCGTGTGTTAATCTTTGTGCGCTTGTGCAATTTATTTCATGTACTCCTCACTCTTTGTTTGGGTTTCAACCCTATGTTTTTGTTACGTGTTTGTTGGGTCTTCGCCCGCGTGCCTTTACGCTGCACTCCGTAATTTTGGCTGAATAAAAAAAAACTATTACGCATTCCTGCGCCTGTCTCCCGACTCATTCATACCAACTTTACATGTGGTTCATTGTTTAATAACATTTTTTTGTGACCTGAGTCTTGCAACCAAAATTTCACAGATGAGAAAAAAATGCTGACCTGTCCCTTTAAGGGTTGGAGGTTACTGTGGTAATGGGACTTTGTGTCTGTGCGATTGAGTTGTAAGCATTGTCTTCTGTTCCCAAGCAGTTGAAATTCAGATATAAAACTATGTACAGAACGATGTAAATAGCCAAGAAACACAAAGATAAAGTCTCACTTCAGTAGACTTTTGTTTCAAGAAAATTTGACCAGTTTTTATGCTTGTCCCCAGCGCTTCTAAACATTCATCTTTCACTCTTTGTGTTCACACAGCACCCAGGAAGGCTGTGTTGCAGTGTGTGTTGGAATTGGCTATATAGGATTCTTAGTTTTTTTTACTTTGTGTGATTAATTTACCAGCTATGAAACAAAATGACAGAAATATTTTGAAAATGGCTACTGCATAATTTATTTGACTATACATGTCATCATATTTTACTATTTTTTTCTTCACAAATGAGAGCCCTGACCAACATGGCTGTTGAAATCTACCCACATTTGGCTGCTGGCAGGTTTTAATTTTAGGCCCTGGTTGAATTTACAATGGTGTTTGTTCTCCAAGATCACAAATCTTGCTGCTGCGGTGGTACACTTCAGTATTTCACCGAATTGATATGGGAGTTTATCAAGATTGGATTTGTTTCCAAATTCTTTGTGGGTCTGTGTAATTAGAGGGAAATATGTGTCTCTAATATGGTAATACGTTTTGTAGAAGGTTAGGAAGTGCAGGTCGGTTTCCACGTCATTTTGTTGGCAGTGGGCACATAGCCTGCCTACTCCTGAGAGCAGTGTCGACCTGCCATTCAGTGCTCTGCCCCACCTGTTTTGAGTCCCAGCTGTTAAGCCCTTTTTGTTGCCTGCTTTGCATGTTATTTTGGCATTAATACATATCACATATCAGTTTGCAAACAATGTAAAAAATATATTGAGTCTGAGTTAATAAAGCAAAATACAAATTTGGTTTATTTTGCTTTCTTGAGTAAGGCAGCTCCAAAATGCAGGTGTTTCAGCCTAGCGCAGTGCTTTATGTGGTGTGGCTGTGTGTGTGTGTGTGGGGGGGGCAGCCAGCAGTAAATACGAAGCGTATGGGTTGGCAATGTTCTCTAGTTGCGTCGTGATTGGCTCAATGTTCTGTCACTCATGGGGACACTACGTCACCGCAAAATCCACAGCGAGTGCTTGAAAATTCAAGCCCCTTGGGTGCTGCCATAGAGTTACATTAGAAGTGCTCATCCAAGAAGGCTCAAGGTCATTGGCCACAGATAAAATGACGTCAAATCATGTTATATCTATTGTACCTTTGATTGGACTGATAATGTCAACATCATTATTTCAAAATCTTAGCTAGCAAGCTAGCTAGCTGAATCTAGTCAACATTCTACTGGCAAATCCTTTTCAACCCTTGTCACAAGAAGAGAAATTATGAAGAGAAATTATAGATAAAATGTATCAGTGCTCTTTGACCATTGGTAATAAACATTACACAACAAGTTGGAAATCACAAATTCAATAATGAGTGGTTTGGAAGGAATCAGTGACTAACTGCATTGCAAAACAATCACTAGCCTGCTATTCAGTGGAGTTGGTGTGTTCCAAGTCTGGGTTTAAGGTTCTCTTTTCCAGGCTTACGCCCATCTTAGCTCGCTCATTAATGTCGTAATCAAAATTATGTATTGCCTGTTATCCGCTCGTCATCCCCTTATGCCGTAGTTTGTACATCGCAATTATCAGTAGAAACTACATGTGTTTAAGCAAGTCAGCCATATCAGCTGTTTTTTTAAAGACTAAATGAGTCTGAATTAACGGTTTCGTTGTCAGACGAGGCTCTGCTGACAGCCAGGTGTAGCAGTGGTATGGTGTTGGGACTGCTGCTGAGACTGCTGTTGGGACAGCTTTATGTAGGCCATAACAGTTAATGGGCACCGTTTGTCACCGTTATTGTGCAATTAATGTATTGTTTAGTGTTGTGTAGTGACTTTGCTGGCATGCATCAAATGTTTGTTTTTTGTTGTTGGCGCCACCAATATTTACATGCACATTGAGAGAGGCTGATGGAGGACTCTCTCAATATTAAAGCTATGCTCACTCAGTCTGTACATAGTCACAATATTCCTTAATGTTGGGTCAGTCACAGTGGTCATGTATTCTGTCAATGTGTACTCTCTGTTCGGGCCAAATCACATTCCAGTTTGCTCAGTGTTTTTAATGATTCTTTCCAATGTGTGAAGTACTTTTCCTTTTGTTTTCTCATGACTTGGTAGGGTCTAATTGACTTGGTTGGGTCTAATTGACTTGGTTGGGTCTAATTGACTTGGTTGGGTCTAATTGACTTGGTAGGGTCTAATTGACTTGGTTGGGTCTAATTGACTTGGTAGGGTCTAATTGACTTGGTAGGGTCTAATTGACTTGGTTGGGTCTAATTGACTTGGTTGGGTCTAATTGACTTGGTTGGGTCTAATTGACTTGGTAGGGTCTAATTGACTTGGTTGGGTCTAATTGACTTGGTTGGGTCTAATTGACTTGGTTGGGTCTAATTGACTTGGTTGGGTCTAATTGACTTGGTTGGGTCTAATTGACTTGGTTGGGTCTAATTGACTTGGTTGGGTCTAATTGACTTGGTAGGGTCTAATTGACTTGGTTGGGTCTAATTGACTTGGTTGGGTCTAATTGACTTGGTTGGGTCTAATTGACTTGGTTGGGTCTAATTGACTTGGTTGGGTCTAATTGACTTGGTTGGGTCTAATTGACTTGGTTGGGTCTAATTGACTTGGTTGGGTCTAATTGACTTGGTTGGGTCTAATTGACTTGGTTGGGTCTAATTGACTTGGTTGGGTCTAATTGACTTGGTTGGGTCTAATTGACTTGGTTGGGTCTAATTGACTTGGTTGGGTCTAATTGACTTGGTTGGGTCTAATTGACTTGGTTGACTTGGTCTAATTGACTTGGTGGTCTAATTGACTTGGTTGGGTCTAATTGACTTGGTAATTGACTTGGTTGGGTCTAATTGACTTGGTTGGGTCTAATTGACTTGGTTGGGTCTAATTGACTTGGTTGGGTCTAATTGACTTGGTTGGGTCTAATTGACTTGGTTGGGTCTAATTGACTTGGTAGGGTCTAATTGACTTGGTTGGGTCTAATTGACTTGGTTGGGTCTAATTGACTTGGTTGGGTCTAATTGACTTGGTTGGGTCTAATTGACTTGGTTGGGTCTAATTGACTTGGTAGGGTCTAATTGACTTGGTTGGGTCTTTGACTTGGTTGGGTCTAATTGACTTGGTTGGGTCTAATTGACTTGGTTGGGTCTAATTGACTAATTGACTTGGTTGGGTCTAATTGACTTGGTTGGGTCTAATTGACTTGGTTGGGTCTAATTGACTTGGTTGGGTCTAATTGACTTGGTTGGGTCTAATTGACTTGGTAGGGTCTAATTGACTTGGTTGGGTCTAATTGACTTGGTGGGTCTAATTGACTTGGTTGGGTCTAATTGACTTGGTTGGGTCTAATTGACTTGGTTGGGTCTAATTGACTTGGTTGGGTCTAATTGACTTGGTTGGGTCTAATTGACTTGGTTGGGGTCTAATTGACTTGGTTGGGTCTAATTGACTTGGTTGGGTCTAATTGACTTGGTTGGGTCTAATTGACTTGGTTGGGTCTAATTGACTTGGTTGGGTCTAATTGACTTGGTTGGGTCTAATTGACTTGGTTGGGGTCTAATTGACTTGGTTGGGTCTAATTGACTTGGTTGGGACTTGGTAGGGTCTAATTGACTTGGTTGGGTCTAATTGACTTGGTTGGTTCTAATTGATTTGGTTGGGTCTAATTGACTTGGTTGGGTCTAATTGACTTGGTTGGGTCTAATTGACTTGGTTGGGTCTAATTGACTTGGTTGGGTCTAATTGACTTGGTTGGGTCTAATTGACTTGGTTGGGTCTAATTGACTTGGTTGGGTCTAATTGACTTGGTAGGGTCTAATTGACTTGGTTGGGTCTAATTGACTTGGTTGGGTCTAATTGACTTGGTTGGGTCTAATTGACTTGGTTGGGTCTAATTGACTTGGTTGGGTCTAATTGACTTGGTTGGGTCTAATTGACTTGGTTGGGTCTAATTGACTTGGTTGGGTCTAATTGACTTGGTAGGGTCTAATTGACTTGGTTGGGTCTAATTGACTTGGTTGGGTCTAATTGACTTGGTTGGGTCTAATTGACTTGGTAGGGTCTAATTGACTTGGTAGGGTCTAATTGACTTGGTTGGGTCTAATTGACTTGGTTGGGTCTAATTGACTTGGTAGGGTCTAATTGACTTGGTAGGGTCTAATTGACTTGGTTGGGTCTAATTGACTTGGTTGGGTCTAATTGACTTGGTAGGGTCTAATTGTGTTGCTAACCTGGGTCTTTGTGGGGTCTGTTTTTGTTTGTGAAGAGTCCCAGCACCATCTGGCTGAGGGGACTCTTCTCCAGGTTTATTTCTTTGTAGGTGAGGGCTTTTTCATGGAATGTTTGGGAATCACTTCCTTTTAGGTGGTTTGCAGAATTTTGTATGCAGATTCTCAGTTTGGTGACCCCAGATCTCTCATCTCACTCTTTCTCTCTGTCTGTCCGCCTCTGTCAGTCTCTCTCTGTCTCCCTCTCCCTCTGTCCCTTTCACTCTCTCTCTCCCTCTCTTTCTCTCTGGTATTGTCATTCACTCTGTACCCCTTACCTCCCTCCCTCTATCTCTGACTCTTCTCTCTGTTCTTCCTCTGTAGTTTGACCAGCTGATGTTCAACATGCACTTTGCCAGAGCGATGCACCCAGACCTCTTGCAAGAGAATCTAAGTTGTTATAACCATTCATAACATGATCATTATCAGGCATAGGCTTTTCCTCTTCAGTCATGAAGTCCTGTCTATCTGACATCATCTCCTATTAATCTTAATGCTGTTGTCTCTCTGCTTCCACTACAGGAGTGGAACGCCTTCACTGGCCTCATAGTAGGGATATGGTGAGAAAGATGGTAACGTACAACAGCTGTGTGTGTGTGTGTGTGTGTGTGTGTGTGTGTGCGTGCGGGTGTGTGAGAGAGTGTTTTTGGGACAGTCTCATTCACCTCATCTCTCTTTCACGTAGGGTTGCACATTTTGGGGAATGTTCAGAGGTGGAAACTTCCTCTGACACCATAGGCCTTGTTGATCTCTGCACCAGACAGGATGCTCTTGACAGCAAACATGGGGTCCAACATGAACGCTGTGGCTTCAGGCAGAAGTATTTTTGATGTATTTCAGATCTGCAGATTCCTCTGCTTGGAGCAA
Organism: Oncorhynchus keta; assembly: GCF_023373465.1. Taxonomy (NCBI): domain Eukaryota; kingdom Metazoa; phylum Chordata; class Actinopteri; order Salmoniformes; family Salmonidae; genus Oncorhynchus; species Oncorhynchus keta. The sequence goes on along the minus strand of NC_068438.1, from coordinate 38,707,702 downwards.
CAGTGAAGTGGGCAGGGCAGTACGGATTGCTTCTCTTATATCTGCTAGCAGAGTCTGAACATCAGACAGGATGGCATTGTCTCCCTCAATCAGTTCAATGGCTACTGCTATAGGTTTCAGGAGTTTCAGGCTGCTTACCACTCTCTCCCAAAATATATCATCCAGGAGGATCCTCTTGATGGGGCTGTCCATATCGGCAGACTGTGATATAGCCATTTCTTGGAGAGACTCCTTCCCCTCCAGGAGACTGTCAAACATGATGACAACACCACCTCAATGGATGTTGCTGGGCAGCTTCAATGTGGTGACCTTATTCTTCTCACTTTGCTTGGTGAGGTAGATTGCTGTTATAACTTGATGACCCTTCACATACCTAACCATTTCATTGGCTCTCTTGTAGAGTGTATCCATTGTTATCAGTGCCATGATGTCCTTGAGGAGCAGATTCAATGCATGAGCACACAGCCAATGGATGTGATGTGACCAAGAAGCCATCAAGTTCACAGCATTATCTGTCACCAGTGCAAATACATTCTGTGGTCCAAGGTCATTGATGACTGCCTTCAGCTCATCTGCAATGTAGAGACCGGTGTGTCTGTTGTCCCTTGTGTCTGTGCTCTTGTAGAATACTGGTTGAGGAGTGGAGATGATGTAGTTAATTATTCCTTGCCCACGAACATTTGACCACCCATCAGAGATGATTGCAATACAGTCTGCTTTCTCTATGATTTGCTTGACCTTCACTTGAACTCTGTTGAACTCTGCATCCAACAAATGAGTGGATAAATCATGTCTAGTTGGAGGGGTGTATTCTGGGTGAAGAAGGTTCAGAAATCTCTTCCAATACACATTGCCTGTGAGCATCAGAGGTGAACCAGTTACATACACAGGTCGAGCAAGACATTCATCAGCATTCCTCTGACTACGTTCCTCCATTGAGTCAAAAAACCTTCTGATTCCTGCAGGACCATGAGCTGTTGCTATCGATAAGGTAATTTTGACCTTGAATAGAAGTAGAGGGACTTTTGTCAGAGGTTGCTTGTTGTGAGCACTGAGGGAACTTTATGCACTTGACCAGGTGATTCTGGTGATTCTGGATCTGTGTTGCTGTGTGTCTTCACATATGACTTGGCACAGTATTTGCGAATGTACACAGCTTTTCCTTCCACTTTAGTTGCTGTGAAATGTCTCCACACATCAGATAGTAGCATTTTCCTGTAAAGATTAGAAACAAATGAGGAAGAAAAAAACAAATATATTCCATGTACACATAAATAGTTAAGCAGTTCGATGAAACAACTCCTTTGTAAGATAAATGTTTTAAATTGAAACATGTTTTGAAACAGGTGACTTAACATTCCTCATTTAGCAGGCTCAAGCAAGCTAAAACCCACATGGCATCACACACTAAAAAGCAGACATTGTTAATAAGTTAGAAATGATTTAAACACACTTTGCTGCAGGCTACTGTTTACTAGTTAACAAAAAAGTCATGTGTGTCACATAAAATATATTCACCCCACTCAGTATTGTAATCAAAACGTACCAGAAAGCATGTAGTCCTTGGCTCAGACAGTGTAGTAGTGTGGGCTAAACAGCATCTCATTCGTGTGCAAGATCTTAAGAATGCACTGTGCATGTGATGGAAGAATGCTCTGTGCGTGTGATGGAAGAATGCACTGTGCGTGTGATGGAAGAATGCACTGTGCATGTGATGGAAGAATGCACTGTGCATGTGATGGAAGAATGCACTGTGCGTGTGATGGAAGAATGCACTGTGCATGTGATGGAAGAATGCACTGTGCATGTGATGGAAGAATGCACTGTGCGTGTGATGGAAGAATGCACTGTGCATGTGATGGAAGAATGCACTGTGCATGTGATGGAAGAATGCACTGTGCATGTGATGGAAGAATGCACTGTGCATGTGATGGAAGAATGCACTGTGCATGTGATGGAAGAATGCACTGTGCATGCAGAGGGTTGCAATTCCATTGAATTGGGGATAGTTTAATCAAAATATGCCACAAGACCTAGAATTGCCTGATGTGTATCCCATCTTCACTGTTATAAGCTTACGTTATTGATGAATTTAAGCAAAATTCACAAAATTCCAGGGCTTAACTTTCCAACTGTCCGACCCTTTGCAACCCTACTATCACGGTTGAACTGACCTACTTTTCCTCTCCGGTTACAGGGTATCCAGACATCTTTGTGGGAGCAGATTCCTTATACCATGTTCAAGGTTCATATATTATACCATGTTCAAGGTTCATATTGTATATACCATGTTCAAGATTCATATAAATCATTTTCAATGTTCATACAGTATATACCATGTTGAAGGTTTGTTTACATACATACACACTGTAAAAGGAGGAGGGAGTCTGTTAATGTTGCATTCTCGGATCTTTAGCTTTTTAGCTTCATCCTTTCATTCCATCCCTCTTTTCTCCACTCTTCTGATGTAGACTACGTTCCCAGGCCTGTGCCTGTCTCTGTGTCTGAGTGACTCAGACCTCTGGCTGTCCTCACGGAGCTCCAACTATGAACAGGAAGTCTCGCCCTCCATCGCCAAGATACATAATCAATTGTCCATCATGATTTGTCATTTACAGGATAGGCTCTCTTTACAGTGCTCCCAGATTGAGCAATTTTCTACTCTCCTCCTCTTGTCTCCCCTTTCCTCCTCTTCTGTCTCCCTCTCCTCCTCTCTTCTTCCTCTTCTCTCTCCCCTCTTATCCTCCTCCCCGCCTCTTCTGTCTCCCCTCTTATCCTCCTCCCCGCCTCTTCTATCTCTCCTCTCATCCTCCTCCCCGCCTCTTCTATCTCTCCTCTCATCCTCATCCCCTCATCTTCTGTCTCTCCTCTCCTCCTCTCCTCCTCTTCTGCCTCCCCTTTCCTCCTCTCCTCTTCTGTCTCCCCTCTCCTCTTCTGTCTCCCCTCTCCTCCTTATCTGTCTCTCTTCTCCTCCTTATCTGTCTCCCCTCTCCTCTTCTGTCTCCCCTCTCATCCACTTCTCCTCCTCTTCTGTCTCTCCTCTCCTTCTCCTCCTCTGTCTCACCTCCTCCCCTCATCTTCTGTCTCTCCTCTCCTCCTCTCCTCCTCTTCTGCCTCCCCTTTCCTCCTCTCCTCTTCTGTCTCCCCTCTCCTCCTTATCTGTCTCCCCTTTCCTCTTCTGTCTCCCCTCTCCTCCTTATCTGTCTCCCCTCTCCGCCTTATCTGTCTCCCCTCTCCTCCTTATCTGTCTCCCCTCTCCTCCTTATCTTTCTCCCCTCTCCTCCTTATCTGTCTCCCCTCTCATCCTTATCTGTCTCCCCTTTCCTCCTTATCTGTCTCCCCTCTCCTCTTCTGTCTCCCCTCTCCTCCTTATCCTCCTCCTTATCCTTCTCCCCTCTCCCCTCTCCTCTTCTGTCTCTCCTCTCCTTCTCCTCTTCTGTCTCTCTCTCCTCCTCATCATCTGTCTCTCCTCATCCTCCTCTTCTGTCTCTCCTCTCCTTCTCCTCTTCTGTCTCCCCTATCATCCTCCCGCCTCTTCTGTCTCTCCTCTCCTTCTCCTCTTCTGTCTCTCCTCTCCTCCTCTTCTGTCTCTCCTCTCCTTCTCCTCTTCTGTCTCTCCTCTCCTTCTCCTCTTCTGTCTTTCCTCTCCTCCTCTTCTGTCTCTCCTCTCCTCCTCCTCTTCTGTCTCTCCTCTCCTTCTCCTCTTCTGTCTCCTCTCCTCCTCCTCTTCTGTCTCTCCTCTCCTCCTCCTCTTATGTCTTATGTCTTATGTCTTATGTCTCTCCTCTCCTTCTCCTCTTCTGTCTCCTCTCCTCCCCATCATCTGTCTCTCCTCTCCTCCTACTCTTCTGTCTCTCCTCTCCTTCTCCTCTTCTGTCTCTCCTCTCCTCTCCTCCTCTTCTGTCTCCTCTCCTCCTCCTCTTCTGTCTCTCCTCTCCTTCTCCTCTTCTGTCTCTCCTCTCCTCCTCTCCTTCTCCTCTTCTGTCTCTCCTCTCCTCCTCCTCTTCTGTCTCTCCTCATCCTCCTCTTCTGTCTCCTCTCCTCCTCCTCTTCTGTCTCTCCTCTCCTCCTCCTCTTCTGTCTCTCCTCCTTCTCCTCTTCTGTCTCCTCTCCTCCTCATCATCTGTGTCTCCTCATCCTCCTCATCATCTGTCTCTCCTCTCCTCCTCTTCTGTCTCTCCTCTCCTCCTCCTCTTATGTCTCTCCTCTCCTTCTCCTCTTCTGTCTCCTCTCCTCCTCATCATCTGTGTCTCCTCTCCTCCTCCTCTTCTGTCTCTCCTCTCCTCCTCCTCTTCTGTCTCTCCTCTCCTCCTCCTCTTCTGTCTCTCCTCTCCTCCTCCTCTTCTGTCTCTCCTCTCCTTCTCCTCTTCTGTCTCTCCTCTCCTCCTCCTCTTCTGTCTCTCCTCTCCTTCTCCTCTTCTGTCTCTCCTCTCCTCCTCCTCTTCTGTCTCTCCTCTCCTTCTCCTCTTCTGTCTCTCCTCTCCTCCTCCTCTTCTGTCTCTCCTCTCCTCCTCCTCTTCTGTCTCTCCTCTCCTTCTCCTCTTCTGTCTCTCCTCTCCTCCTCCTCTTCTGTCTCTCCTCTCCTTCTCCTCTTCTGTCTCTCCTCTCCTTCTCCTCTTCTGTCTCTCCTCTCCTTCTCCTCTTCTGTCTCTCCTCTCCTCCTCCTCTCTCTGTCTCCCTCATCCTCCTCCTCTTCTGTCTCTCCTCTCCTTCTCCTCTTCTGTCTCTCCTCTCCTCCTCCTCTTCTGTCTCTCCTCTCCTCCTCCTCTTCTGTCTCTCCTCTCCTCCTCCTCTTCTGTCTCTCCTCTCCTTCTCCTCTTCTGTCTCTCCTCTCCTCCTCCTCTTCTGTCTCTCCTCTCCTTCTCCTCTTCTGTCTCCTCTCCTCCTCCTCTTCTGTCTCTCCTCTCCTCCTCCTCTTCTGTCTCTCCTCTCCTCCTCCTCTTCTGTCTCTCCTCTCCTTCTCCTCTTCTGTCTCTCCTCTCCTTCTCCTCTTCTGTCTCTCCTCTCCTCCTCCCCTTCTGTCTCTCCTCTCCTTCTCCTCTTCTGTCTCCTCTCCTCCTCCTCTTCTGTCTCTCCTCTCCTCCTCCTCTTCTGTCTCTCCTCTCCTTCTCCTCTTCTGTCTCTCCTCTCCCCCTACTCTTCTGTCTCTCCTCTCCTCCTACTCATCTGTCTCCCCTCTCCTCCTCCTCTTTCTCTCTGCAGGTGCTGCTGGTTCAGGCCATCAGGCCAGATAGACTACAGAGTGCAATGGCTGCCTTCACCTCGCAGGCCCTTGGTGAGTGTGTGTGTGATCCCTGCTGTCCGCCATAATTCTGCCTGTGTAGTAAAAGTGTCATCATTAGTGCTGATCAATCCATCCTAACGACACACGCAGTAAACACAGCAACGGGTCAACAGCATTCAAAGCGTCTCTTATCAGCAGCATTGATCTGCAGGCATGATGCAGCGAGTCAGCGCTTTATACAAGTACATCAGGTCATAAAACACACACACACGCACACACATGCGACAGAGACACATACTCACATAAGGCTCCTGTCCTCCATGATGGAGCTGCCTGACAGAAGCAATAGGGAAGGTGTACAGTGGATGGAGCTGCCTGACAGAAGCAATAGGGAAGTGTACAGTGGATGGAGATTCCTGACAGAAGCAATAGGGAAGTGTACAGTGGATGGAGATTCCTGACAGAAGCAATAGGGAAGTGTGCAGTGGATGGAGATTCCTGACAGAAGCAATAGGGAAGTAGTGTACAGTGGATGGAGATTCCTGACAGAAGCAATAGGGAAGGTGTACAGTGGATGGAGATTCCTGACAGAAGCAATAGGGAAGTGTGCAGTGGATGGAGATTCCTGACAGAAGCAATAGGGAAGTAGTGTACAGTGGATGGAGATTCCTGACAGAAGCAATAGGGAAGTGTACAGTGGATGGAGATTCCTGACAGAAGCAATAGGGAAGTGTACAGTGGATGGAGATTCCTGACAGAAGCAATAGGGAAGTGTACAGTGGATGGAGATTCCTGACAGAAGCAATAGGAAGTGTACAGTGGATGGAGATTCCTGACAGAAGCAATAGGGAAGTGTACAGTGGATGGAGATTCCTGACAGAAGCAATAGGGAAGTGTACAGTGGATGGAGCTGCCTGACAGAAGCAATGTACAGGGATGGAGTGTAGCAGTGGATGGAGATTCCTGACAGAAGCAATAGGGAAGTGTACAGTGGATGGAGATTCCTGACAGAAGCAATAGGGAAGTGTACAGTGGATGGAGATGGAGCTGCCTGACAGAAGCAATGGTACAGTGGATGGAGCTGCCTGACAGAAGCAATAGGGAAGTGGATGGAGCAGTGGATGGAGATTCCTGACAGAAGCAATAGGGAAGTGTACAGTGGATGGAGATTCCTGACAGAAGCACTAGGAAGGTGTACAGTGGATGGAGATGCCTGACAGAAGCAATAGGGAAGTGTACAGTGGATGGAGATTCCTGACAGAAGCAATAGGGAAGTGTACAGTGGATGGAGATTCCTGACAGAAGCAATAGGGAAGTGTACAGTGGATGGAGATTCCTGACAGAAGCAATAGGGAAGTGTACAGTGGATGGAGATTCCTGACAGAAGCAATAGGGAAGTGTACAGTGGATGGAGATTCCTGACAGAAGCAATAGGGAAGTGTACAGTGGATGGAGATTCCTGACAGAAGCAATAGGGAAGTGTACAGTGGATGGAGCTGCCTGACAGAAGCAATAGGGAAGTGTACAGTGGATGGAGCTGCCTGACAGAAGCAATAGGGAAGTGTACAGTGGATGGAGCTGCCTGACAGAAGCAATAGGGTCAGTGTACAGTGGATGGAGTACTTCTCCTGACCAATATTCGTGGATGGAGATCCTGTGGGAAGGTCTACAGTGGATGGAGCTGCCTGACAGAAGCAATTCAGTGGATGGAGATTCCTGACAGAAGCAATAGGGAAGGTGTACAGTGGATGGAGCTCCTGACAGAAGCAATGGAGTGTACAGTGGATGGAGATTCTGAAGCAATCTCAATGGAGGACAGAAGCAATGAGCCCTAGGAAGTGTACAGTGGATGGAGATTCCTGACAGAAGCAATAGGAAGTGTACAGTGGATGGAGATTCTGACCAATAGGGAAGGTGTACAGTGGATGGAGATTCCACCTGGATGGAGATTCCTGACAGAAGCAATAGGGAAGTGTACAGTGGATGGAGATTCCTGACAGAAGCAATAGGAAGTGTACAGTGGATGGAGATTCCTGACAGAAGCAATAGGAAGGTGTACAGTGGATGGTTCCCAGAAGCAATAGGGAAGTGTACAGTGGATGGAGATTCCTGACAGAAGCAATAGGGAAGTGTCAGTGGATGTTCTGACAGAAGCAATAGGGAAGGTGTACAGTGGATGGAGATTCCTGACAGAAGCAATAGGGAAGTGTACAGTGGATGGAGATTCCTGCCAGAAGCAATAGGGAAGTGTACAGTGGATGGAGCTGCCTGACAGAAGCAATAGGGAAGGTGTACAGTGGATGGAGCTGCCTGACAGAAGCAATAGGGGTGTACAGTGGATGGAGATTCCTGACAGAAGCAATAGGGAAGTGTACAGTGGATGGAGAGTCCTGACAGAAGCAATAGGGAAGTGTACAGTGGATGGAGATTCCTGACAGAAGCAATAGGGAAGGTGTACAGTGGATGGAGATTCCTGACAGAAGCAATAGGGAAGTGTACAGTGGATGGAGATTCCTGACAGAAGCAATAGGGAAGTGTACAGTGGATGCAGATTCCTGACAGAAGCAATAGGGAAGGTGTACAGTGGATGGGATTCTGACAGAAGCAATAGGGAAGTTTGGATGGAGATTTGATTTGTACAGTGGATGGAGATTCCTGACAGAAGCAATAGGGAAGTGTACAGTGGATGGAGATTCCTGACAGAAGCAATAGGGAAGTGTACAGTGGATGGAGCTGCCTGACAGAAGCAATAGGGAAGTGTACAGTGGATGGAGCTGCCTGACAGAAGCAATAGGGAAGTGTACAGTGGATGGAGATTCCTGACAGAAGCAATAGGGAAGGTGTACAGTGGATGGAGCTGCCTGACAGAAGCAATAGGGAAGTGTACAGTGGATGGAGATTCCTGACAGAAGCAATAGGGAAGTGTACAGTGGATGGAGATTCCTGACAGAAGCAATAGGGAAGTGTACAGTGGATGGAGATTCCTGACAGAAGCAATAGGGAAGTGTACAGTGGATGGAGATTCCTGACAGAAGCAATAGGGAAGTGTACAGTGGATGGAGCTGCCTGACAGAAGCAATAGGGAAGTGTACAGTGGATGGAGATTCCTGACAGAAGCAATAGGGAAGGTGTACAGTGGATGGAGCTGCCTGACAGAAGCAATAGGGAAGTGTACAGTGGATGGAGATTCCTGACAGAAGCAATAGGGAAGTGTACAGTGGATGGAGATTCCTGACAGAAGCAATAGGGAAGTGTACAGTGGATGGATTTCCTGACTTCAATAGGGAAGTCCAGTGGATGGAGATTCATGACAGAAGCAATATGATTGGACAGTGGATGGAGATTCCTGACAGGAGGGAAGTGTACAGTGGATGGAGCTTTGATTCACATTTGGGTCAGGTTAGATTCAATAGGGAAGTGTACAGTGGATGGAGATTCTGACAGAAGCAATAGGGAAGTGTCTTGCAGTGGATGGAGATTCCTGCAGAAGCAATAGCTGGAAGTGTAGGTTGTGGATGGAGATTCTGAAGAAGCAATAGGGAAGTGTACAGTGGATGGAGATTTGACAGAAGCAATAGGGAAGTGTACAGTGGATGGAGATTTCCTGACAGAAGCAATAGGGAAGTGTACAGTGGATGGAGCTGCCTGACAGAAGCAATAGGGAAGTGTACAGTGGATGGAGATTCTGACAGAAGCAACAGGAAGGTGTACAGTGGATGGAGTCCTGACAGAAGCAATAGGGAAGTGTACAGTGGATGGAGATTCCTGACAGAAGCAATAGGGAAGGTGTACAGTGGATGGAGATTCCTGACAGAAGCAATAGGGAAGTGTACAGTGGATGGAGATTCCTGACAGAAGCAATAGGGAAGTGTACAGTGATTCACAGACAGTCATTACTCCTAATTTGTCACTGCCACACACACAAAAGAGAAAGCGTGGAAAATTAATCACTAGACATTTCTCTTCATTTGACACAGACACATATAGCTATATGCACATACACATCAAATGTGTGTGTGTGTGTAGACCTGCTGAATGTGTGGTGATTTCTCTTCATTATGCCACTCCGAGGGGAGAACAGAGCGATATGATTGGACGATTAGCCCCATGGAGGGAGAACAGATTGGCTTTGATTCACTGGAGTCACGGAGGTCTGACGAGGTGTCTTGCATGCGTACCTGCGTGTATGTGCTTGCGTATGTAGGTTTTTGTGTTTCTAAGGTCTTCAATGTAGATTTAAGACCCTCAGTCCCGGAGAGTTTCCTCATTGATATGTTAAGACACCAGCACTACTAGAAGTAAACATTCTGCAATGCTGTCATCAACAGAGTTTAGTGGTTGAGTCTGAACTGTTGGTACTTATGTTGCTTTGCTGCATCTAGCGTCTGTCATAAGCAACATTATTTGACAGCTGCTCATATGTTGGATTAGTATTCATCTAACAACGGAGCTTTCGTCTATCTTCCCATGTTGGCTCAGTTCCAGTGGTTAGATTAATGTTTCTTTACAATTTTCACTACTGTAAAACTTAAATGAATTGTCCGGGAATTTTTTTGCTTAAATCACTGAACATGCGCTTATTAGAGCCAGGCTTCTATTTGAGCCAGGTGTCTATTAGAGACAGGTGTCTATTAGAGACAGGCGTCTATTAGAGCCAGGCTTCTATTTGAGACAGGTGTCTATTAGAGACATGTGTCTATTAGAGCCAGGTGTCTATTAGAGACAGGCGTCTATTAGAGACAGGCTTCTATTAGAGCCAGGTGTCTATTAGAGACAGGTGTCTATTAGAGACAGGCTTCTATTTGAGCCAGGTGTCTATTAGAGACAGGCGTCTATTAGAGACAGGCTTCTATTTGAGCCAGGTGTCTATTAGAGACAGGTGTCTATTAGAGACAGGCTTCTATTAGAGCCAGGTGTCTATTAGAGACAGGCGTCTATTAGAGACAGGCTTCTATTTGAGCCAGGTGTCTATTAGAGACAGGCGTCTATTAGAGACAGGCTTCTATTTGAGCCAGGTGTCTATTAGAGACAGGTGTCTATTAGAGACAGGCTTCTATTTGAGCCAGGTGTCTATTAGAGACAGGCGTCTATTAGAGACAGGCTTCTATTTGAGCCAGGCGTCTATTAGAGACAGGCTTTTATTTGAGACAGGTGTCTATTAGAGACAGGCTTTTATTTGAGACAGGTGTCTATTAGAGACAGACGTCTATTAGAGACAGGCTTCTATTTGAGCCAGGTGTCTATTTGAGCCAGGCGTCTATTAGAGACAGGCTTCTATTTGAGCCAGGCGTCTATTAGAGACAGGCTTTTATTTGAGCCAGGTGTCTATTAGAGACATGTGTCTATTAGAGCCAGGTGTCTATTAGAGACAGGCGTCTATTAGAGACAGGCTTCTATTAGAGCCAGGTGTCTATTAGAGACAGGCGTCTATTAGAGACAGGCTTCTATTTGAGCCAGGTGTCTATTAGAGACAGGCTTCTATTTGAGCCAGGTGTCTATTAGAGACAGGCGTCTATTAGAGACAGGCTTCTATTTGAGCCAGGCGTCTATTAGAGACAGGCTTTTATTTGAGACAGGTGTCTATTAGAGACAGGCGTCTATTAGAGACAGGCTTCTATTTGAGCCAGGTGTCTATTAGAGACAGGCGTCTATTAGACACAGGCTTCTATTTGAGCCAGGTGTCTATTAGAGACAGGCGTCTATTAGACACATGCTTCTATTAGAGACATGTGTCTATTAGAGCCAGGTGTCTATTAGAGACAGGCGTCTATTAGAGACAGGCTTCTATTTGAGCCAGGTGTCTATTAGAGACAGACGTCTATTAGAGACAGGCTTCTATTTGAGCCAGGTGTGTATTTGAGCCAGGCGTCTATTAGAGACAGGCTTCTATTTGAGCCAGGCGTCTATTAGAGACAGGCTTTTATTTGAGCCAGGTGTCTATTAGAGACAGGCGTCTATTAGAGACAGGCTTCTATTTGAGCCAGGTGTCTATTAGAGACAGGCGTCTATTAGAGACAGGCTTCTATTTGAGCCAGGCGTCTATTAGAGACAGGCTTTTATTTGAGACAGGTGTCTATTAGAGACAGGCGTCTATTAGAGACAGGCTTCTATTTGAGCCAGGTGTCTATTAGAGACAGGCGTCTATTAGACACAGGCTTCTATTTGAGCCAGGTGTCTATTAGAGACAGGCGTCTATTAGAGACAGGCTTCTATTTGAGCCAGGTGTCTATTAGAGACAGGCGTCTATTAGAGACAGGCTTCTATTTGAGCCAGGTGTCTATTTGAGCCAGGCGTCTATTAGAGACAGGCTTCTATTTGAGCCAGGTGTCTATTAGAGACAGGCTTTTATTTGAGCCAGGTGTCTATTAGAGACAGGCGTCTATTAGAGACAGGCTTCTATTTGAGCCAGGTGTCTATTAGAGACAGGCGTCTATTAGAGACAGGCTTCTATTTGAGCCAGGTGTCTATTAGAGACAGGCGTCTATTAGACACAGGCGTCTATTTGAGCCAGGCGTCTATTTCTATAATGCACACAGCTTTTGCTCGTTTGTGTAGTTAATTGTTTGAGTCTAGCATTTTTATAAACGTAATTTCCACACTCTGTCACGTTTCTGTTGTCCTAGTATGCCTCTCCAAAGAAACACAAACTTTTCCTTGACTAATTATACTCCTCTTTGACATGCATTTTCGACAGTTATTACTTTCACCACTAGCAGGTGATCGACCAATTTCTAGGGTCTGTACTCCGAAGTTGACCATTTTTGAGCTCGCAAGTTAGCTAGAAGTTCTCAGCTGTTAGCAACCAATGGCTAGCAGTTTCTTACTGGCAATAAATATGAAACCTCTTGAGTAAGTCATGGTAACATTGTAAACAACTAATTTAGACCAAGTGCTTATTTGGAACAGGCGTTTATTTGCTGAAATGTGTGTCGTTGGCTGGCTATTAAAAGGGACAGATGGCTGTTTAAGACTGCATTTATCTGACATTATATGGTATTTCCTCTGAAAGAAACAGCCGCACATTCCAGTCATTCCACCTAGAACTTTATCCTTGACTGTTGGGACACTGTCCTACCATATCTGCTTTCCTATTCTCTCCCTCTATCACCGTCTCTACCTCTCTCCCCCCTCTTCCTCCCTCTGCCCTCTACCTCCCTCTGCCAACTACATCCCTCTGCCAACTACATCCCTCTGCCCTCTACCAACCTCTGCCCTCTTCCTCCCTCTGCCCTCTACATCTCTTCTCCCCCTGCCCTCTGCCCTCTACCTCCCTCTGCCAACTACATCCCTCTGCCCTCTACCAACCTCTGCCCTCTTCCTCCCTCTGCCCTCTACATCTCTTCTCCCCCTGCCCTCTGCGCTCTACCTCCCTCTGTGCTCTACCTCCCTCTGCCCTCTACCAACTACCTCCCTCTGCCCTCTACCAACTACCTCCCTCTGCCCTCTACCAACTACCTCCCTCTGCCCTCTACCAACTACCTCCCTCTGCCAACTACCTCCCTCTGCCCTCTACCTCCCTCTCCCCTCTACCTCCCTCTCCCCTCTATCTCCCTCTCCCCTCTACCTCCCTCTGCCAACTACCTCCCTCTCCCCTCTACCTCCCTCTCCCCTCTACCTCCCTCCGCCCTCTACCTCCCTCTGCCCTCTACCTCCCTCTGCCCTCTACCACCCTCTCCCCTATACCTCCCTCTGCCCTCTGCCCTCTACCTCCCTCGCCCCTCTACCTCCCTCCGCCCTCTGCCCTCTGCCCTCTACCTCCCTCTACCTTGGGGCGGCAGGGTAGCCTAGTGGTTAGAGTGTTGGACTAGTAACCGAAAGGTTGCAAGTTCAAATCCCCGAGCTGACAAGGTACAAATCTGTCGTTCTGCTCCTGAACAGGCAGTTAACCCACTGTTCCTAGGCCGTCATTGAAAATAAGAATGTGTTCTTAACTGACTTGCCTAGTAAAATAAAGATAAAATAAAAATAAAAACCTCTACCGCCCTCTTCCCTTCCCTCTGCTCTCTACTTCCCTCTGCCCTCTACCTCGCTCTGCCCTCTACCGCCCTCTACCTCTCTTCTCCCTCTGCGCTCTACCTCCCTCTGCCCTCTTCCCTTCCCTCTGCTCTCTACCTCCCTCTGCCCTCTACTTCCCTTTGCCTTCTACCGCCCTCTACCTCTCTTCTCCCTCTGCCCTCTGCGCTCTACCTCTCTCTGCCCTCCCTCTGCCCTCTACCTCTATTCTCCCTCTGCCCTCTGCGCTCTACCTCTCTCTGCCCACTACCTCTCTTCTCCCTCTGCCCTCTGCGCTCTACCTCTCTCTGCCCTCCCTCTGCCCTCTACCTCTCTTCTCCCTCTGCCCTCTGCGCTCTACCTCCCTCTGCCCTCTACCTCTCTTCTACCTCTGCCCTCTGCACTATACCTCTCTCTGCCCTCCCTCTGCCCTCTACCTCTCTTCTCCCTCTGCCCTCTGCGTGCTACCTCTCTCTGCCCTCTACCTCTCTTCTCCCTCTGCCCTCTGCGCTCTACCTCTCTCTGCCCTCCCTCTGCCCTCTACCTCCCTCTGCCCTCTACCTCTCTTCTCCCTCTGCCCTCTGCGTGATACCTCTCTCTGCCCTCTACCTCTCTTCTCCCTCTGCCCTCTGCGCTCTACCTCTCTCTGCCCTCCCTCTGCCCTCTACCTCCCTCTGCCCTCTACCTCTCTTCTCCCTCTGCCCTCTGCGCTCTACCTCCCTCTGCCCTCTACCTCTCTTCTACCTCTGCCCTCTGCGCTCTACCTCTCTCTGCCCTCCCTCTGCCCTCTACCTCCTTCTGCCCTCTACCTCTCTTCTCCCTCTGCCCTCTGCGTGCTACCTCTCTCTGCCCTCCCTCTGCCCTCTACCTCCCTCTGCCCTCTACCTCTCTTCTCCCTCTGCCCTCTGCGCTCTACCTCTCTCTGCCCTCCCTCTGCCCTCTACCTCCCTCTGCCCTCTACCTCTCTTCTCCCTCTGCCCTCTGCGCTCTACCTCTCTCTGCCCTCTACCTCTCTTCTCCCTCTGCCCTCTGCACTCTACCCCCTCTGCACTCTACCTCTCTTCTCCCTCTGCCCTCTGCGCTCTACCTCTCTCTGCCCTCTACCTCTCTTCTCCCTCTGCCCTCTGCGCTCTACCTCTCTCTGCCCTCCCTTTGCCCTCTACCTCCCTCTGCCCTCACTCTGCTCTCTGCCCACTACCTCTCTTCTCCCTCTGCCCTCTGCGCTCTACCTCTCTCTGCCCTCCCTCTACCTCTCTTCTCCCTCTGCCCTCTGCGCTCTACCTCTCTCTGCCCTCTACCTCTCTTCTCCCTCCTCCCTCTGCCCTCTACCTCCCTCTGCCCTCTACCTCCCTCCACCCTCTACCTCCCCCTCCCTCTACCTCCGTCCTCCCTCTACCTCTCTCCTCCCCCTCCCTCTATCTCCCTCCCTCTATATCTCCCTATACCTCCCTCCACCTCTCTATATCTCCCTCTCTCCCTCTTGTACATCCCTGTACCTCCCTCATCTCTCTTTCTCCCCTCTCTCTACCTCCATCTACCTCCAATCTCCCTCTACCTCCCTCTACCTCCCTCTACCTCCCTCCTTCCTCTACCTCCCTCTACCTCCAACCTCCCTCTACCTCCCTCTCCATCGCTCTACCTCCAATCTCCCTCTACCTCCCTCTACCTCCCTCCTTCCTCTACCTCCCTCTACCTCCAACCTCCCTCTACCTCCCTCTCCATCCCTCTACCTCCCTCTCCCTCCCTCCTCCCTCTACCCCCCTCCTTCCTCTACCTCCCTCCTCCCCCTCCCTCTACCTCTCTCCTCCCTTTAACTCCCTCCCCCCTCTACCTCCCTCTACCTTCCTCTACCTCCCTCCTCCCTTTACCTCTCTCATTGCACACCACTCCCCAGCATTCTTCTTGCCAATGTCCAGTCTCTTGACAACAAGGTTGACGAAATCCGAGCAAGGGTGGCATTCCAGAGGGACATCAGAGACTGCAACGTTCTCTGCTTCACGGAAACATGGCTCACTGGAGAGACGCTATCCGATGCGGTGCAGCCAACGGGTTTCTCCACGCATCGCGCCGACAGAAACAAACATCTTTCTGGTAAGAAGAGTGGCGGGGCGTATGCCTCATGACTAACGAGACATGGTGTGATGAAGGAAACATACAGGAACTCAAATCCTTCTGTTCACCTGATTTAGAATTCCTCACAATCAAATGTAGACCGCATTATCTTCCAAGAGAATTCTCTTCGATTATAATCACAGCCGTATATATCCCCCCCCCCCCCAAGCAGACACATCGATGGCTCTGAACGAACTTTATTTAACTCTTTGCAAACTGGAAACCATTTATCCGGAGGCTGCATTCATTGTAGCTGGGGATTTAAACAAAGCTAATCTGAAAACAAGACTCCCTAAATTTTATCAGCATATCGATTGTGCAACCAGGGGTGGGAAAACCTTGGATCATTGTTACTCTAACTTCCGCGACGCATATAAGGCCCTGCCCCGCCCACCTTTCGGAAAAGCTGACCACGACTCCATTTTGCTGATCCCTGCCTACAGGCAGAAACTCAAACACGAGGCTCCCACGCCAGTCCCAGTCCCAGTCCCAGTCCCACGCTGTCCAACGCTGGTCAGACCAAGCTGACTCCACACTCCAAGACTGCTTCCATCACGTGGACTGGGACATGTTTCGTATTGCGTCAGATAACAATATTGACGAATACGCTGATTCGGTGTGCGAGTTCATTAGAAATTGCGTCGAAGATGACGTTCCCATAGCAACGATAAAAACATTCCCTAACCAGAAACCGTGGATTGATGGCAGCATTCGCGTGAAACTGAAAGCGCGAACCACTGCTTTTAATCAGGGCAAGGTGTCTGGCAACATGACCGAATACAAACAGTGCAGCTATTCCCTCCGCAAGGCTATTAAACAAGCTAAGCGTCAGTACAGAGACAAAGTGGAATCTCAATTCAATGGCTCAGACACAAGAGGCATGTGGCAGGGTCTACAGTCAATCACGGACTACAAGAAGAAACCCAGCCCAGTCACGGACCAGGATGTCTTGCTCCCAGGCAGACTAAATAACTTTTTTGCCCGCTTTGAGGACAATACAGTGCCACTGACACGGCCTGCAACGAAAACATGCGGTCTCTCCTTCACTGCAGCCGAGGTGAGTAAGACATTTAAACGTGTTAACCCTCGCAAGGCTGCAGGCCCAGACGGCATCCCCAGCCGCACCCTCAGAGCATGCGCAGACCAGCTGGCCGGTGTGTTTACGGACATATTCAATCAATCCCTATACCAGTCTGCTGTTCCCACATGCTTCAAGAGGGCCACCATTGTTCCTGTTCCCAAGAAAGCTAAGGTAACTGAGCTAAACGACTACCGCCCCGTAGCACTCACTTCCGTCATCATGAAGTGCTTTGAGAGACTAGTCAAGGACCATATCACCTCCACCCTACCTGACACCCTAGACCCACTCCAATTTGCTTACCGCCCAAATAGGTCCACAGACGATGCAATCTCAACCACACTGCACACTGCCCTAACCCACCTGGACAAGAGGAATACCTATGTGAGAATGCTGTTCATCGACTACAGCTCGGCATTCAACACCATAGTACCCTCCAAGCTCGTCATCAAGCTCGAGACCCTGGGTCTCGACCCCGCCCTGTGCAACTGGGTACTGGACTTCCTGACGGGCCGCCCCCAGGTGGTGAGGGTAGGCAACAACATCTCCTCCCCGCTGATCCTCAACACGGGGCCCCACAGGGTGCGTTCTGAGCCCTCTCCTGTACTCCCTGTTCACCCACGACTGCGTGGCCACGCACGCCTCCAACTCAATCATCAAGTTTGCGGACGACACAACAGTGGTAGGCTTGATTACCAACAACGACGAGACGGCCTACAGGAAGGAGGTGAGGGCCCTCGGAGTGTGGTGTCAGGAAAATAACCTCACACTCAACGTCAACAAAACTAAGGAGATGATTGTGGACTTCAGGAAACAGCAGAGGAAACACCCCCTATCCACATCGATGGAACAGTAGTGGAGAGGGTAGCAAGTTTTAAGTTCCTCGGCATACACATCACAGACAAACTGAATTGGTCCACTCACACTGACAGCGTCGTGAAGAAGGCGCAGCAGCGCCTCTTCAACCTCAGGAGGCTGAAGAAATTCGGCTTGTCACCAAAAGCACTCACAAACTTCTACAGATGCACAATCGAGAGCATCCTGGCGGGCTGTATCACCGCCTGGTACGGCAACTGCCCCGCCCTCAACCGTAAGGCTCTCCAGAGCGTAGTGAGGTCTGCACAACGCATCACCGGGGGCAAACTACCTGCCCTCCAGGACACCTACACCACCCGATGTTACAGGAAGGCCATAAAGATCATCAAGGACATCAACCACCGGAACCACTGCCTGTTCACCCCGCTATCATCCAGAAGGCGAGGTCAGTACAGGTGCATCAAAGCTGGGACCGAGAGACTGAAAAACAGCTTCTATCTCAAGGCCATCAGACTGTTAAACAGCCACCACTAACATTGAGTGGCTGCTGCCAACACACTGTCATTGACACTGACCCAACTCCAGCCACTTTAATAATGGGAATTGATGGGAAATGATGTAAATATATCACTAGCCACTTTAAACAATGCTACCTTATATAATGTTACTTACCCTACATTATTCATCTCACATGCATACGTATATACTGTACTCTACATCATCAATCAATCAATCACATGTATTTATAAAGCCCTTTTTCATCAGCCGATGTCACAAAGTGCTGTACAGAAACCGATCCTCGACTGCATCCTTATGTAATACATGTATCACTAGCAACTTTAACTATGCCACTTTGTTTACTTTGTCTACATACTCATCTCATATGTATATACTGTACTCGATACCATCTACTGTGTGCTGCTCTGTACCATCACTCATTCATATATCCTTATGTACATATTCTTTATCCCCTTACACTGTGTATAAGACAGTAGTTTTGGAATTGTTAGTTAGATTACTTGTTGGTTATCACTGCATTGTCGGAACTAGAAGCACAAGCATTTCGCTACACTCGCATTAACATCTGCTAACCATGTGTATGTGACAAATACAATTTGATTTGATTTGATTAACTCCCTCCCCCCTCTACCTCCCTCCTCCCTCTACCTCCCTCCTTCCTCTACCTCCCTCCTCCCTCTACCTCTCTCCTCCATTTAACTCCCTCCCCCCTCTACCTCCCTCCTCCCTCTACCTCCCTCCTTCCTCTACCTCCCTCCTCCCTCTACCTCTCTCTATCTCCCTCCTCTCTTTCCTTTAATCTTTACTTTACCCTGTACCTCCTTGTACCCCCCTCTCTCTACCTCCCTCCTCCCTCTACTTCCCTCTACCTCCAACCTCCCTCTACCTCCCTCCTCCTTCTGCCCTCTCCCTCCCTCCTACCTCTACCTCCCTAATCCCTCTGCCCTCTACCGCCCTCCTCCCTCTGCCCTCTACCTCCCTCTGCCCTCTAACTCACAATGCCTTCTACCTCCCTCCTCCATTCTCCCTCTGCCCTCTAACTTCCTCTAACTCCATCTTCCTCTACCCTCTCCTCCCTCTGCCTCTGTCCTCCCTCCCCCTATTTCTCCCTATACCTCCCTCTACCTCTCTATATCTCCCTCCTCTCTTGTACCTCCCTGTAACTCCCTCATCTCTCTTTCTCCCCTTCCCTCTACCTCCAACCTCCCTCTACCTCCCTCTCCCTCCCTCTACCTCCCTCCTTCCTCTACCTCTCTCCTCCCTTTAACTCCCCCCCTACCTCCCTCTACCTCTCTCTACCTCTCTCTATCTCCCTCCTCTCTTTCCTTTACTCACACTGCCCTCTACCTCCCTTCTCCTTCTGCCCTCTACCTCCCTCTGCCCTCTACCTCCCTCTGCCCTCTAACTCACAATACCTTCTACCTCTCTCCTCCATCCTCCATCTGCCTTCTACCTCTCTCCTCACTCTGCCCTCTAACTTCCTCTAAATTCATCTTCCTCTACCTCCTCCTCCCTCTACCTCCCTCCGCCCTCTACCTCCCCCTCCCTCTACCTCCGTCCTCCCTCTACCTCCCTTCTCCCCCTCCCTCCCCCTATATCTCCCTATACCTCCCTCTACCTCTCTATATCTCCCTCCTCTCTTGTACCTCCCTGTACCTCCCTCATCTCTCTTTCTCCCCCTCTCTCTACCTCCCTCCTTCCTCTACCTCCCTCTACCTCCCTCACCCTCCCTCTACCTCCCTCCGCCCTCTACCTCCCCCTCCCTCTATCTCCCCCTCCCTCTACCTCCAT
>NC_068438.1:38648170-38683170 GCF_023373465.1 Oncorhynchus keta | reverse complement strand
TTCAGCGATTTTTGCAATTCGTTCCAGTCACAGGCAGCAGAGTACTGGAACGAAAGGCGGCCGAATGAGGTGTTGGCTTTAGGGATGATCAATGAGATACACCTGCTGGAGCGCGTGCTACGGATGGGTGTTGCCATCGTGACTAGTGAACTGAGATAAGGCGGAGCTTTACCTAGCATGGCCTTGTAGATGACCTGGAGCCAGTGGGTCTGGCGACGAATATGTAGCGAGGGCCAGCCGACTAGAGCATACAAGTCGCAGTGGTGGGTAGTATAAGGTGCTTTAGTGACAAAACGGATGGCACTGTGATAAACTGCATCCAGTTTGCTGAGTAGAGTGTTGGAAGCAATTTTGTAGATGACATTGCCGAAGTCGAGGATCGGTAGGATAGTCAGTTTTACTAGGGTAAGCTTGGCAGCGTGAGTGAAGGAGGCTTTGTTGCGGAATAGAAAGCCGACTTGATTTGATTTTCGATTGGAGATGTTTGATATGAGTCTGGAAGGAGAGTTTGCAGTCTAGCCAGACACCTAGGTACTTATAGGTGTCCACATATTCAAGGTCGGAACCATCCAGTGTGGTGATGCTAGTCTGGCATGCGGGTGCAGCCAGCGATCGGTTGAAAAGCATGCATTTGGTTTTACTAGCGTTTAAGAGCAGTTGGAGGCCACGGAAGGAGTGTTGTATGGCATTGAAGCTCGTTTGGAGGTTAGATAGCACAGTGTCCAATGACGGGCCGAAAGTATATAGAATGGTGTCGTCTGCGTAGAGGTGGATCAGGGAATCGCCCGCAGCAAGAGCAACATCATTGATATATACAGAGAAAAGAGTCGGCCCGAGAATTGAACCCTGTGGCACCCCATAGAGACTGCAAGAGGACCGGACAGCATGCCCTCCGATTTGACACACTGAACTCTGTCTGCAAAGTAATTGGTGAACCAGGCAAGGCAGTCATCCGAAAAACCGAGGCTACTGAGTCTGCCGATAAGAATATGGTGATTGACAGAGTCGAAAGCCTTGGCAAGGTCGATGAAGACGGCTGCACAGTACTGTCTTTTATCGATGGCGGTTATGATATCGTTTAGTACCTTGAGTGTGGCTGAGGTGCACCCGTGACCGGCTCGGAAACCAGATTGCATAGCGGAGAAGGTACGGTGGGATTCGAGATGGTCAGTGCCCTGTTTGTTGACTTGGCTTTCGAAGACCTTAGATAGGCAGGGCAGGATGGATATAGGTCTGTAACAGTTTGGGTCCAGGGTGTCTCCCCCTTTGAAGAGGGGGATGACTGCGGCAGCTTTCCAATCCTTGGGGATCTCAGACGATATGAAAGAGAGGTTGAACAGGCTGGTAGTATTGCCTGCCCCTGTTGGATTGTTAAACCATGTTTTATTCGACGTTGTCTGCATCTGGGTCTTACCTTCATTCCTGATACTTGTGTACTACAGCTTTTATTTGATTTAACCTTGATTTATAGGCAAGTCAATTAATTAAGAACACATTCTTAATTACAATGACAGCCTCCCATTTAGGTTGTTTGTTAAACTGTATGTACAGTATTTTGTCCGGCTAGCTCTATCCATTGATGTAGCTGCCGCATATCCACTGTTAGGAATGTGTGAACGCTAAGTGAACTTTTGATGAAGCTCTAGTTTGTGTACATGTGTGTGTGCTACAGTGTGTGTGTGTGTGTGTGTGTGTGTGTGTGTGTGTGTGTGTGTGTGTGTGTGTGTGTGTGTGTGTGTGTGTGTGTGTGTGTACATGTGTGCGTGCTACAGTGTGTGTGTGTGTGTGTGTGTGTGTGTGTGTGTGTGTACATGTGTGCGTGCTACAGTGTGTGTGTGTGTGTGTATATGTGTCCGTGCTACGGTGTGTGTGTGTGTGCTACAGTACAGTCTGTCTCCCTGGCGGTGAGTCACTATGCTAATGAAGCGTGGGCTTTAATCCTCTTAGAGCTAATCTCCCACAATCCCCCGGTCCAGCCTGGCCCAGAGAGCCTGACCACCGCCACAACACAGTGGAGTGCTATCAGCGCAGTGTAAAAGCAGCAACACACACATATACACACACTCTAGCACGGACACCCACACACACGCACACACGCACACACTGTAGCACGTACACACACACTAGAGGTTTTCACGGGTCCACCCAAACCTGATTACCCAGGGCTGAGAGAGAGAGAGAGAGAGAGAGAGAGAGAGAGAGAGAGAGAGAGAGAGAGAGAGAGAGAGAGAGAGAGAGAGAGAGAGAGAGAGAGAGAGAGAGAGAGAGAGAGAGAGAGAGAGAGAGAGAGAGAGAGAGAGAGAGAGAGAGAGAAGAGAGAGAGAGAGAGAGAGAGAGAGAGAGAGAGAGAGATGTAAACATATGTTTCCCATGCCAGTAAAGCCCCATAAATTGAAAAGAATTGAGAGAGATGTTGTCTCATTTATGCTGCTGTGGCTTTTCATGAGAGCTGTGTTTTTCAAGACGCTTGTCTATCTTGTTGTTTTTGTTAGCCAATCACATCATCAAAGCGGCACTAGACTCTGGCTCTGTTAGGATTAAATTAGTTAGGAGATCAATGGAAGATGTATTTAGATAGATCAGTGGAAAGTGGAATTAGTTGGGAGATCAGTGGAAAGTGGAATTAGTTGGGAGATCAGTGGAAAGTGGAATTAGTTGGGAGATCAGTGGAAAGTGGAATTAGTTGGGAGATCAGTGGAAAGTGGAATTAGTTGGGAGATCAGTGGAATTAGTTAGGAGATCAGTGGAAAGTGGAATTAGTTGGGAGATCAGTGGAAAGTGGAATTAGTTGGGAGATCAGTGGAAAGTGGAATTAGTTGGGAGATCAGTGGAAAGTGGAATTAGTTGGGAGATCAGTGGAATTAGTTAGGAGATCAGTGGAAAGTGGAAATAGTTGGGAGATCAGTGGAATTAGTTGGGAGATCAGTGGAAAGTGGAATTAGTTGGGAGATCAGTGGAATTAGTTAGGAGATCAGTGGAAAGTGGAATTAGTTGGGAGATCAGTGGAATTAGTTGGGAGATCAGTGGAAAGTGGAATTAGTTGGGAGATCAGTGGAATTAGTTGGGAGATCAGTGGAAAGTGGAATTAGTTGGGAGATCAGTGGAAGTTGGGAGATCAGGGAATTAGTTGGGAGATCAGTGGAAAGTGGAATTAGTTAGGGAGATCAGTGGAAAGTGGAAAGTGGAATTAGTTAGGAGATCAGTGGAAAGTGGAATTAGTTGGGAGATCAGTGGAAAGTGGAATTAGTTGGGAGATCAGTGGAAAGTGGAATTAGTTCAGGGAGATCAGTGGAATTAGAAGATCAGTGGAAAGTGGAATTAGTTAGGAGATCAAAGTGGAATTAGTTGGGAGATCAGTGGAAAGTGGAAGTTAGGGAGATCAGTGGAATTAGTTAGGGAGATCAGTGGAAAGTGGAATTAGTTGGGAGATCAGTGGAAAGTGGAATTAGTTGGGAGATCAGTGGAAAGTGGAATTAGTTAGGAGATCAGTGGAAAGTGGAATTAGTTAGGAGATCAGTGGAAAGTGGAATTAGTTGGGAGATCAGTGGAAAGTGGAATTAGTTGGGAGATCAGTGGAAATAGTTAGGAGATCAGTGGAAAGTGGAATTAGTTAGGAGATCAGTGGAAAGTGGAATTAGTTGGGAGATCAGTGGAAAGTGGAATTAGTTAGGAGATCAGTGGAAAGTGGAATTAGTTGGGAGATCAGTGGAAATAGTTAGGAGATCAGTGGAAAGTGGAATTAGTTAGGAGATCAGTGGAATTAGTTGGGAGATCAGTGGAAAGTGGAATTAGTTGGGAGATCAGTGGAAAGTGGAATTAGTTGGGAGATCAGTGGAAAGTGGAATTAGTTGGGAGATCAGTGGAAAGTGGAATTAGTTGGGAGATCAGTGGAAAGTGGAATTAGTTAGGAGATCAGTGGAAAGTGGAATTAGTTGGGAGATCAGTGGAAAGTGGAATTAGTTGGGAGATCAGTGGAATTAGTTAGGAGATCAGTGGAAAGTGGAATTAGTTGGGAGATCAGTGGAATTAGTTAGGAGATCAGTGGAAAGTGGAATTAGTTGGGAGATCAGTGGAAAGTGGAATTAGTTAGGAGATCAGTGGAAAGGGGAATTAGTTAGGAGATCAGTGGAATTAGTTAGGAGATCAGTGGAAAGTGGAATTATTTGGGAGATCAGTGGAAAGTGGAATTAGTTGGGAGATCAGTGGAAAGTGGAATTAGTTAGGAGATCAGTGGAATTAGTTGGGAGATCAGTGGAAAGTGGAATTAGTTAGGAGATCAGTGGAATTAGTTGGGAGATCAGTGGAAAGTGGAATTAGTTGGGAGATCAGTGGAAAGTGGAATTAGTTGGGAGATCAGTGGAAAGTGGAATTAGTTAGGAGATCAGTGGAAAGTGGAATTAGTTAGGAGATCAGTGGAAAGTGGAATTAGTTGGGAGATCAGTGGAAAGTGGAATTAGTTGGGAGATCAGTGGAAAGTGGAATTAGTTGGGAGATCAGTGGAAAGTGGAATTAGTTGGGAGATCAGTGGTGGAAAGTGGAAATAGTTAGGAGATCAGTGGAAAGTGGAATTAGTTAGGAGATCAGTGGAAAGTGGAATTAGTTAGGAGATCAGTGGAAAGTGGAATTAGTTAGGAGATCAGTGGAAAGTGGAATTAGTTGGGAGATCAGTGGAAATAGTTAGGAGATCAGTGGAAAGTGGAATTAGTTAGGAGATCAGTGGAATTAGTTGGGAGATCAGTGGAAAGTGGAATTAGTTGGGAGATCAGTGGAAAGTGGAATTAGTTGGGAGATCAGTGGAAAGTGGAATTCAGTTGAATGGAGATCAGTGGAAAGTGGAATTAGTTGGGAGATCAGTGGAAAGTGGAATTAGTTCAGTGGAAAGTGAGATCAGTGGAAAGTGGAATTAGTTGGGAGATCAGTGGAAAGTGGAATTAGTTGGGAGATCAGTGGAAAGTGGAATTAGTTGGGAGATCAGTGGAAAGTGGAATTAGTTGGGAGATCAGTGGAAAGTGGAATTAGTTGGAGATCAGTGGAAGTTGGGAGATCAGTGGAAAGAAATTAGTTAGGAGATCAGTGGAAAGTGGATTAGTTAGGAGATCAGTGGAAAGTGGAATTAGTTTAGTTGGGAGATCAGTGGAATTAGTTAGGAGATCAGTGGAAAGTGGAATTAGTTGGGAGATCAGTGGAAATAGTTAGGAGATCAGTGGAAAGTGGAATTAGTTAGGAGATCAGTGGAATTAGTTGGGAGATCAGTGGAAAGTGGAATTAGTTAGGAGATCAGTGGAATTAGTTGGGAGATCAGTGGAAAGTGGAATTAGTTGGGAGATCAGTGGAAAGTGGAATTAGTTGGGAGATCAGTGGAAAGTGGAATTAGTTAGGAGATCAGTGGAAAGTGGAATTAGTTGGGAGATCAGTGGAAAGTGGAATTAGTTAGGAGATCAGTGGAAAGTGGAATTAGTTGGGAGATCAGTGGAAAGTGGAATCAGTGGAAAGTTGGGAGATCAGTGGAAAGTGGAATTAGTTGGGAGATCAGTGGAAAATTAGTTGGAGATCAGTGGAAATAGTTAGGAGATCAGTGGAAAGTGGAATTAGTTAGGAGATCAGTGGAAAGTGGAATTAGTTGGGAGATAAGTGGAATTAGTTAGGAGATCAGTGGAAAGTGGAATTAGTTGGGAGATCAGTGGAAATAGTTAGGAGATCAGTGGAAAGTGGAATTAGTTAGGAGATCAGTGGAATTAGTTGGGAGATCAGTGGAAAGTGGAATTAGTTAGGAGATCAGTGGAATTAGTTGGGAGATCAGTGGAAAGTGGAATTAGTTGGGAGATCAGTGGAAAGTGGAATTAGTTAGGAGATCAGTGGAAAGTGGAATTAGTTGGGAGATAAGTGGAATTAGTTAGGAGATCAGTGGAAAGTGGAATTAGTTGGGAGATCAGTGGAAAGTGGAATTAGTTGGGAGATCAGTGGAAATAGTTAGGAGATCAGTGGAAAGTGGAATTAGTTAGGAGATCAGTGGAAAGTGGAATTAGTTGGGAGATAAGTGGAATTAGTTAGGAGATCAGTGGAAAGTGGAATTAGTTAGGAGATCAGTGGAAAGTGGAATTAGTTAGGAGATCAGTGGAATTACTTAGGAGATCAGTGGAAAGTGGAATTAAAGTTATTAAAAAAGGATATGTTTCAACGACTAGGAGCCAACAGGTAGGCGTTCACTCAATACTTTGAATGTAGTGTTTTTTGTTATTGTGTAGGACGGGGGAAAGCGATTAGCCAACCCAGCTAGCTAGCTATAGTTTAACTAGTTTCTCTTCTTGGTTTGATGCAGTCAAAACAGGTACTTTGTAATCAGATTGGATGATACCGTAAATGACCAGCTAGCTAGAAGTTAATAACTAGTGTGAGTCGGCTTGGTTGCTGCTGGCTCCCTCTTCCTCCTCCTTGCTCCACTCAGCCACAAACACACAGCAGGCCCCTCCCCCCACCTGCTGTTAGCCTTGCTCCTGTCTCCCCCAGTGCATGCACTACACACATGCAGACACATATGCACACTCTTACTCAAACACAGACTCACACACACTCAGGTGAAGACACATTGTAGACTGGGGTTACACAACGAGAGAGAGAGAGAGGAATATTGATCAGATACACTTTCATTGTGGATTGATGTGGTGTAGGTGCTACATGTGTGTTTTAGAGTGTTTGCGTGTGTGTGGCATATCAATGTGTCAAAAGGTGCTAAGTAGCAAGACATGACAAGTCATGCAGTCAAGTCAGAGGGATGATGCTCTTAGTGTTTCCATGGCAATGCAGGAAAATGTCGCTGGAAGGCGTTCTAGCCATGACCGAGAGCTGGGCTGTGTGTGTGTGTTAGATCAGAATATGAATTGAAGGGTTTTGTTCTGCTCTGTATGCGTGTGTGTTTGTGTCAGTGTGTGTGTTTGTGTGTCAACATGTACACTGAGTGTAGATAACATTAGGAACACCTGCTCTTTCCATTACATAGACTGGCCAGGTGAATTCAGGTGAAAGCTATGATCCCTTATGGATTTGTTAAATCCACTTCAGTCAGTGTAGATGAAGGGGAGGAGACAGGTTAATGAAGGATGTTTAATCCTTGAGACAAATATTGAGAGTGAATGAGAGTGAATGTATGAGAATGAATGAGGTGAATGGGCAAGACTAAATATAATATTGATATTGAGAGAGTGTATGGGCAAGACTGAATGAGAGTGAATGGGCAAGACTAAATATTGAGAGTGAATGAGAAATATTGTGAATGGGCAAGACTAAATATTGAGAGAATGAATGAATGGCAAGACTAAATATTGAGAGTGAATGAGGGCAAGACTAAATATTGAATGAATGGCAAGACTAAATATTGAGAGTGAATGAGAGTGAATGGGCAAGACTAAATAGAATGAATGAGAGTGAATGGGCAAGACTAAATATTGAGAGTGAATAAATATTGAGAGTGAATGGGCAAGACTAAATATTGAGAGTGAATGAGAGTGGGCAATGGGCAAGACTAAATATTGAGAGTGAATGAGAAGACTGAATGGGCAAGACTAAATATTGAGAGTGAATGAGACTAAATATTGTGAATGGGCAAGACTAAATATTGAGAGTGTATGGGCAAGACTAAATATTGAGAGTGAATGAGAGTGAATGGGCAAGACTAAATATTGAGAGTGAATGAGAGAGAGTGAATGAATGGGCAAGACTAAATATTGAGAGTGAATGGGCAAGACTAAATATTGAGAGTGAATGGGCAAGACTAAATATTGAGAGTGAATGAGACTAAATATTGAGAATGAATGAATGGGCAAGACTAAATATTGAGAAAGACTAAATATTGAATGAGAGTGAATGGGCAAGACAAGACTAAATATTGAGAGTGAATGGGCAAGACTAAATATTGAGAGTGAATGAGAGTGAATGGGCAAGACTAAATATTGAGAGTGAATGGGCAAGACTAAATATTGAGAGTGAATGGGCAAGACTAAATATTGAGAGTGAATGGGCAAGACTAAATATTGAGAGTGAATGGGCAAGACTAAATATTGAGAGTGAATGAGAGTGAATGGGCAAGACTAAATATTGAGAGTGAATGGGCAAGACTAAATATTGAGAGTGAATGAGAGTGAATGGGCAAGACTAAATATTGAGAGTGAATGGGCAAGACTAAATATTGAGAGTGAATGGGCAAGACTAAATATTGAGAGTGAATGAGAGTGAATGGGCAAGACTAAATATTGAGAATGAATGAGAGTGAATGGGCAAGACTAAATATTGAGAGTGTATGGGCAAGACTAACTATTGAGAGTGAATGAGAGTGAATGGGCAAGACTAAATATTGAGAGTGAATGGGCAAGACTAAATATTGAGAGTGAATGGGCAAGACTAAATATTGAGAGTGAATGAGAGTGAATGGGCAAGACTAAATATTGAGAGTGAATGAGAGTGAATGGGCAAGACTAAATATTGAGAGTGAATGAGAGTGAATGGGCAAGACTAAATATTGAGAGTGAATGAGAGTGAATGGGCAAGACTAAATATTGAGAGTGAATGAGAGTGAATGGGCAAGACTAAATATTGAGAATGAATGAGAGTGAATGGGCAAGACTAAATATTGAGAGTGAATGGGCAAGACTAAATATTGAGAATGAATGAGAGTGAATGGGCAAGACTAAATATTGAGAGTCAATGGGCAAGACTAAATATTGAGAATGAATGAGAGTGAATGGGCAAGACTAAATATTGAGAATGAATGAGAGTGAATGGGCAAGACTAAATATTGAGAGTGAATGGGCAAGACTAAATATTGAGAGTGAATGAGAGTGAATGGGCAAGACTAAATATTGAAGTGTCTTTCACCGGGGTATAGTAGTAGGTGCCGGGTGCACCGGTTTCATTGTGTCAAGAACTGCAATGCAGCTGGGTTTTTACACCCAACAGTTTCCTGTGTGTATCAAGCATTGTTCACCACCCAAATGACTTCCAGCCAACTTGACACAACTGTGGGAAGCATTGAAGTCAACATGGGCCAGCATCCCTGTGGAACGCTTTCAACACCTTGTAGAGTCCATTCCATAATGAAATGAGACTGTTCTGTGAGCTCTCGTTCTCCTTGGCTGACTTGTGTAAGTCATTAAAGTGTGTTAACCCTCGCAAGGCTGCCGGCCCAAATGTCATGTGCAGACCAGCTGGCCGGAGTGTCTACAGACATATTCAATCCCTCCCTATCCCAGTCTGCTGTCCCCACATGCTTCAAGATGTCCACCATTGTTCCTGTACCCAAGAAAGCAAAGGTAACTGAACTAAATAGCCTGGTTCTAAAACCTAGGAAGAAACCTAGAGAGGAACCAGGCCTCATAGTTTCTTCCTAGGTTTTGGCCTTTCTAGGGAGTTTTTCCTAGCCAACGTGCTTCAACACCTGCATTGCTTGCTGTTTGGGGTTTTAGGCTGAGTTTCTGTACCGCACTTTGAGATATCAGGTGATGTACAAAGGGTTATGTAAATACATTTGATTTGATTAAAATGACTATCGCCCCGTATCACTTCTGACATCATAAAGTGCTTTGAGAGGGTAGTTAAGGATCATATCACTTCCACCATAATTTACACCATAGACCCACTGCAATTCACATACCGCCCCAATAGATCCATACAATCACCATCACACTGCACACTCCCCTATCCCATGTGGACAAGAGGAATACCTATCTAAGAACTATTTTCATTGACTACAGCAAAGCTTTCAAAACCATAGTACCCTCCAAGCTCATCATTAAGCTCGGGGCCCTGGGTCTCAACCCCGCCCTGCGCAACTGGGTCCTGGACTTCCTGACGGGCCGCCCCTCAGGTGGTGGAGGTAGGCAACAACACTGCTGATCAACACAGGGGCCCCACAAGGGTAGGTTCTCAGCCCCCTCCTGTACTCTGTGTTCACCCATGACTGCGTGGCCATGCATGCCTCCAACTCTAATCATCAAGTTTGCCGACGTCACAACAGTGGAAGGCCAGATTACCCACAACAACAAATTCCTTGGCGTATAGATCACTGACAATCTGAAATGGTCCAGCCACACAGACAGTGTGGTGAAGATGGACCTCAAGAGGCTGAAGAAATTTGGCTTGGCCACTAAGACCCTCACCATTGCACCAGTGAGCGCATGCTTTTGGGGTGTATCACAGCCTGACCCCATGATGCTACTGTCAGTATATTCACCTACATGCAGAACAGAACACACACACACCGCCACACAGTCTTGTACTGCTAACCTTGTGGGGACACACAATTCAGTCCCATTCAAAATCCTATTTTCCCTAAACCCTAACCCTAAATCTAACCCGTTCTCTTACCCTAACCCTAACCCCTTAACACTAACTCTAAAACCTAACCGTATCTCCTAACCCTAACCCTCAAACTAACCCTAGCTCCTAACCCCAACCTTTAACGTAAATATACCCTAACACTAATAATAACCTTAAACCCCCTAGAAATAGCATTTGACTTTGTGGGGACCAACAAAATGTCCCCAGTTGGTCAAACTTATGGTCCCTACAAGAATAGCTGAAAACACACACACACACACACACACACACACACACACACACACACACACACACACACACACACACACACACACACACACACACACACACACACACACACACACACACACACACACACACACACACACACACACACACACACACACACACACACACACACACACACACACACACACACACACACACACACACACACACACACACACACACACACACACACACACACACACACACACACACACACACACACACACACACACACACACACACACACACACACACACACACACACACACACACACACACACACACACACACACACACACACACACACACACACACACACACACACACACACACACACACACACACACACACACACACACACACACACACACACACACACACACACACACACACACACACACACACACACACACACACACGCAGTGTGGAGTCGGTTGGATAATCATCTCTGAATCACAGTGTGTAATCACAACCCAAATGACAGTGTGCAGGAGACCACATGCCTATGGTGCTGCAGAGAGAGAGGAAGAGAGGGAGACCACACACCTATAGTGCTGCTGAGAGAGAGCAGAGAGAGGGAGAGCAGACACCTATAGTGCTGCGGGGAGAGAGGAGAGAGAAGAGAGAAGAGAGAGAGAGAGAAGAGAGAGAGAGAGGAGAGAGAAGAGAAAGAGAGAAGAGAGAGAGGAGAGAGAAGAGAGATATGAGAGAGGAGAGAGAAGAGAGAGAGAGAAGAGAGGGAGTTTTTCCTAGCCACCGTGATCCTACACCTGCATTGCTTGCTGTTTGGGGTTTTAGGCTGGGTTTCTGTACAGCATTTTGAGACATCAGCTGATGTATGAAGGGCTATATAACTAAATTTGATTTGATTTGAGAAGAAGACCACACGCCTGTGGTGCTGCAGAGAGAAAGGATAGAGAGAGGATAGAGGGGAGGAGAGAGAGAGGAGAGAGAGGGAGACCACACGCCTATTGTGCTGCAGAGAGAGAGGAGAGAGAGGAGAGAGGAGAGAGAGGATGTTGTGGTCTCCTCATTGTGTCCTTTCCTCCTCTATAACCCTCAGGGGAACATTTCAATTCTAAGATTTGTGCGGAGGCATGCTGTGTTTTAGAAAAAGTTCCTGGACGCACAATGAGATCTATGGACACATCTATGAGTCTCTGCACACTGCAAGGGCTGCTGAGAGTACAAGTTGCTGTCTGTTTTGATAGAAAATGCAGAAAATTAACAAAACAATAGCTCATTTAGCTAAATCCCCACCTCTCTTTCTCCCCCCCTCCTCTCTCTCTCTCCAGGTATGAGGGTGTTGTCTCCTCCTCCTCTGAACCTGACGAGTAGTTGCTGTTGTGCTACACACTAGTGATGGATGAGGTTACCTATAGTTTAACCTTTACTCCATCAGGGCATCTGATGTGGCCTGTCTCTCCCTAGGTGGCAATGGGCCAGGGCCAGACTGATGTGGCCTGTCTCTCCCTAGGTGGCAATGGGCCAGGGCCAGACTGATGTGACCTGTCTCTCCCTAGGTGGCAATGGGCCAGGGCCAGACTGATGTGGCCTGTCTCTCCCTAGGTGGCAATGGGCCAGGGCCAGACTGATGTGACCTGTCTCTCCCTAGGTGGCAATGGGCCAGGGCCAGACTGATGTGGCCTGTCTCTCCCTAGGTGGCAATGGGCCAGGGCCAGACTGATGTGGCCTGTCTCTCCCTAGGTGGCAATGGGCCAGGGCCAGACTGATGTGACCTGTCTCTCCCTAGGTGGCAATGGGCCAGGGCCAGACTGATGTGGCCTGTCTCTCCCTAGGTGGCAATGGGCCAGGGCCAGACTGATGTGACCTGTCTCTCCCTAGGTGGCAATGGGCCAGGGCCAGACTGATGTGGCCTGTCTCTCCCTAGACCAGGGCCAGACTGATGTGGCCTGTCTCTCCCTAGGTGGCAATGGGCCAGGGCCAGACTGATGTGGCCTGTCTCTCCCTAGGTGGCAATGGGCCAGGGCCAGACTGATGTGGCCTGTCTCTCCCTAGGTGGCAATGGGCCAGGGCCAGACTGATGGCCTGTCTCTCCCTAGGTGGCAATGACCAGACTGTGGCCTGTCTCTCCCTAGGTGGCAATGGGCCAGGGCCAGACTGATGTGGCCTGTCTCTCCCTAGGTGGCAATGGGCCAGGGCCAGACTGATGTGGCCTGTCTCTCCCTAGGTGGCAATGGGCCAGGGCCAGACTGATGTGGCCTGTCTCTCCCTAGGTGGCAATGGGCCAGGGCCAGACTGATGTGGCCTGTCTCTCCCTAGGTGGCAATGGGCCAGGGCCAGACTGATGTGGCCTGTCTCTCCCTAGGTGGCAATGGGCCAGGGCCAGACTGATGTGGCCTGTCTCTCCCTAGGTGGCAATGGGCCAGGGCCAGACTGATGTGGCCTGTCTCTCCCTAGGTGGCAATGGGCCAGGGCCAGACTGATGTGGCCTGTCTCTCCCTAGGTGGCAATGGGCCAGGGCCAGACTGATGTGACCTGTCTCTCCTAGGTGGCCTGGGCTCTCCCAGACTAGGTGGCAATGGGCCAGGGCCAGACTGATGTGACCTGTCTCTCCCTAGGTGGCAATGGGCCAGGGCCCTGAGGTGTCTCTCCCAATGGCAATGGGCCAGGGCCAGACTGATGTGGCCTGTCTCTCCTAGGTGGCAATGGGCCAGGGCCAGACCTGTCTCTCCCTAGGTGGCAATGGGCCAGGGCCAGACTGATGTGGCCTGTCTCTCCCAAGGTGGCAATGGGCCAGGGCCAGACTGATGTGACCTGTCTCTCCCTAGGTGGCAATGGGCCAGGGCCAGACTGATGTGACCTGTCTCTCCCTAGGTGGCAATGGGCCAGGGCCAGACTGATGTGGCCTGTCTCTCCCTAGGTGGCAATGGGCCAGGGCCAGACTGATGTGGCCTGTCTCTCCCTAGGTGGCAATGGGCCAAGACTGGGCCAGGTGGCAATGGGCCAGAGACTGATGTGGCCTGTCTCTCCCTAGGTGGCAATGGGCCAGGGCCAGACTGATGTGGCCTGTCTCTCCCTAGGTGGCAATGGGCCAGGGCCAGACTGATGTGGCCTGTCTCTCCCTAGGTGGCAATGGGCCAGGGCCAGACTGATGTGACCTGTCTCTCCCTAGGTGGCAATGGGCCAGGGCCAGACTGATGTGACCTGTCTCTCCCTAGGGCAATGGGCCAGGTGGCCATGGGCCAGGGCTGATGTGGCCTGTCTCTCCCTAGGTGGCAATGGGCCAGGGCCAGACTGATGTGGCCTGTCTCTCCCTAGGTGGCAATGGGCCAGGGCCAGACTGATGTGACCTGTCTCTCCCTAGGTGGCAATGGGCCAGGGCCAGACTGATGTGGCCTGTCTCTCCCTAGGTGGCAATGGGCCAGGGCCAGACTGATGTGACCTGTCTCTCCCTAGGTGGCAATGGGCCAGGGCCAGACTGATGTGACCTGTCTCTCCCTAGGTGGCAATGGGCCAGGGCCAGACTGATGTGGCCTGTCTCTCCCTAGGTGGCAATGGGCCAGGGCCAGACTGATGTGACCTGTCTCTCCCTAGGTGGCAATGGGCCAGGGCCAGACTGGGCCTGTCTCTCCCTAGGTGCCCAGACTGATGTGGCCTGTCTCTCCCTAGGTGGCAATGGGCCAGGGCCAGACCAGACTGATGTGACCTGTCTCTCCCTAGGTGGCAATGGGCCAGGGCCAGACTGATGTGGCCTGTCTCTCCTAGGTGGCAATGGGCCAGGGCCAGACTGATGTGACCTGTCTCTCCTAGGTGGCAATGGGCCAGGGCCAGACTGATGTGACCTGTCTCTCCCTAGGTGGCAATGGGCCAGGGCCAGACTGATGTGACCTGTCTCTCCCTAGGTGGCAATGGGCCAGGGCCAGACTGATGTGGCCTGTCTCTCCCTAGGTGGCAATGGGCCAGGGCCAGACTGATGTGACCTGTCTCTCCCTAGGTGGCAATGGGCCAGGGCCAGACTGATGTGGCCTGTCTCTCCCTAGGTGGCAATGGGCCAGGGCCAGACTGATGTGGCCTGTCTCCCCTAGGTGGCAATGGGCCAGGGCCAGACTGATGTGGCCTGTCTCTCCCTAGGTGGCAATGGGCCAGGGCCAGACTGATGTGGTGGCCTGTCTCTCCCTAGGTGGCAATGGGCCAGGGCCAGACTGATGTGGCCTGTCTCTAGGTGGCAATGGGCCAGGGCCAGACTGATGGTGTCTCTCCCTAGGTGGCAATGGGCCAGGGCCAGACTGATGTGGCCTGTCTCTCCCTAGGTGGCAATGGGCCAGGGCCAGACTGATGTGACCTGTCTCTCCCTAGGTGGCAATGGGCCAGGGCCAGACTGATGTGACCTGTCTCTCCCTAGGTGGCAATGGGCCAGGGCCAGACTGATGTGACCTGTCCTGTCTCTCCTGTCTAGGTGGCAATGGGCCAGGGCCAGACTGATGTGACCTGTCTCTCCCTAGGTGGCAATGGGCCAGGGCCAGACTGATGTGACCTGTCTCTCCCTAGGTGGCAATGGGCCAGGGCCAGACTGATGTGACCTGTCTCTCCCTAGGTGGCAATGCAAGACTGATGTGACCTGTCTCTCCCTAGGTGGCCCAGACTGATGTGGCCTGTCTCTCCCTAGGTGGCAATGGGCCAGGGCCAGACTGATGTGACCTGTCTCTCCCTAGGTGGCAATGGGCCAGGGCCAGACTGATGTGACCTGTCTCTCCCTAGGTGGCAATGGGCCAGGGCCAGACTGATGTGGCCTGTCTCTCCCTAGGTGGCAATGGGCCAGGGCCAGACTGATGTGACCTGTCTCTCCCTAGGTGGCAATGGGCCAGGGCCAGACTGATGTGGCCTGTCTCTCCCTAGGTGGCAATGGGCCAGGGCCAGACTGATGTGACCTGTCTCTCCCTAGGTGGCAATGGGCCAGGGCCAGACTGATGTGACCTGTCTCTCCCTAGGTGGCAATGGGCCAGGGCCAGACTGATGTGGCCTGTCTCTCCCTAGGTGGCAATGGGCCAGGGCCAGACTGATGTGGCCACTCTGAGAGAGCGTTCACACAGCGGCTCTGCCTTAAAAACATGCACCTGGTGTCTGCATAGCTGCCCCTGCTAGATGTGTGCGTCTTTATGTTGAATCGTGGACATAACGTGACACTAGATGTGTCATTAGAGCCACAGTGCTGTGGTCGCAGGCAGGCAGGCATGAAGAGTTTAACCCTGATTAGGATCGCTATGAATCATGGACAGACAATGTGTATGTGTTCCCTGGGGATGTGGTTAGCCGTGTCACTGTAGCAGGTCAGAACTCTCTAGGGGCTTCAGCTACAGATCTCTCCTGTCCTAGCCTGTACAGCCACATCACTGCTCCTGCTGTGCTAAAACCTCCCTTGTTACAGAAGATCTCTCTCTCTCTTCCTCTCTCTCTTCCTCTCTCTTCCTCTCTCTCTTCCTCTCTCTCTTCCTCTCTCTCTTCCTCTCGCTCTCAATTCAATTACATAGACTTTATTGACATGGCAAATTAAATTAGTTAAATTGTCAAAGTATACATAACAAAAATGGTGGGACCAACAGCAACAAGTCATTAATAGCAGGAGTGGAAATGTGATTACCATTAATTAACAGTAAATAAGCAAACACGTTTGGTGTTTGCCAAAAGGCATGTGGGAGACTCCCCAAATATATGGAAGAAGGTACTCTGGTCAGATGAGACTAAAATTGAGCTTTTTGGCCATCAGGGAAAAGGCAATGTCTGGCGCAAACCCAACACCTCTCATCAGCCTGAGAACACCATCCCCACAGTGAAGCATGGTGGTGGCAGCATCATGCTTCACCCCAATTCTGCATATATCATTATATTTGGGTTTTTTAGGTTAACGGTCAGAGCCCAGGTCTGACAGAACCTGTGGTTAACGGTCAGAGCCCAGGTCTGACAGAACCTGTGGTTAATGGTCAGAGCCCAGGTCTGACAGAACCTGTGGCTAACGGTCAGAGCCCAGGTCTGACAGAACCTGTGGTTAACGGTCAGAGCCCAGGTCTGACAGAACCTGTGCAGACGATCTAGGTGCTGCTGTAACCCCTCTTTAGTGGGAGACAGCAGCACCAGGTCATCTGCATACAGCAGACACTTGATTTCAGTGTTGTGTAGGGTGAGACATGGTGCTGCAGATTATTCTAATGTTGTTGCCAATACAGTAACGTAGATGTTAAATAGTGTTGGACTTATTGGGCAGCCCTGTTTCACTCCCCGTCCCTGAGAGAAGAAGTCTGTTTGCTTGTTGCCAATTTTAATTTCCAATTCCACTTGAGATCTGTCCAGTAGCCTGGTCTGTCTGTCTGTCT
Source organism: Oncorhynchus keta (assembly GCF_023373465.1). Lineage (NCBI taxonomy): Eukaryota > Metazoa > Chordata > Actinopteri > Salmoniformes > Salmonidae > Oncorhynchus > Oncorhynchus keta. Next base: position 38,666,242 of record NC_068438.1, on the reverse strand, counting down.
GTCTGTCTGTCTGTCTGTCTGTCTGTCTGTCTGTCTGTCTGTCTGTCTGTCTGTCTGTCTGTCTCTAGATTGATGTCGTTACTGGACTCTGGGTGTGTTGTTTGTCTGTCTGCTCAGTAACCACTGACAACAGGCAGGGGGAGGTGTTGAGGTGGAGGGTGGCACTGCAACAGAGCTTGAAATGAAAAGGTGATAGAAAGAGGGGATGAATGAAGAGAGGAGGGATGCAGGGGTAGCAGAGCAGTCAGTCAGAGGAGACTGGTGAAAAGCAGCCATGGAGGGAAGAGAGGACAAAAAGATACCCTCTTTATTTTATTATCCACCTCTTCATCCTCTTCTCTCCTATTTGTTCCTCTCTCCTCCTCCTCCCCTCCCTCCTTCCTCCTCTCTACACCCTTTGGTGCTTCAGGGATCTGAGCAGTTGGTCAGTGTCGTTTAGCTGAGAGAGAGTGAGAGAGAGCCCAGACATGGGTCTCTGAGAAAGAGAGAGAGAGAGAGAGAGAGAGAGAGAGAGAGAGAGAGAGATACCAGACATGGGTCTCTGAGAGAGAGAGAGCGAGAGAGAGAGAGAGAGAGAGAGAGAGAGAGAGAGAGAGAGAGAGAGAGAGAGAGAGAGAGAGAGAGAGAGAGAGAGAGAGAGAGAGAGAGAGAGAGAGAGAGAGAGAGGAGGGGGGAGGGAGGGAGGTTTCAGTGCTCTCTGAGTTTAATTGAAGCTGACAGGGAGGCTCTCTCCCTCTTCTATTCTTTCTCTCTCGTTCTCTCTGCCTCTTTCTATCTCTGCTCTGCAGCAGTTAGACATTTTCACCAGTGACCCGTCCTCCCTCCTCAGGCCCCTAAATATCACATGATTCAGTATTCCCCAAGGTAATACACTATCAGATTGACTGGTTATTAACTAGCAACAATCAGAGCAGCATAAGCTTTGCCAATCACTGAGTCAGCCATACAGTATTTGGCAGATTAACATGTGTCTCCAGAAATGGACACTAGGAAGAGTAGCTTCTGCCTTGGCCACAGCTAATGGGGATCCTAATAAAATACTAAATGAGTATGGTAAGTGTCTCTGGTTATGGCTTGATGTCAGCAAATGACATACAGGCTTCCATGGTGTATGCTAAGGACCACATGTAGAAACACCATTAGAACACACCATTAGAACACATCAATAGAATTCACTTTTAGAAAACACCAATAGAACACACTATTAAACACACCAAAATAACACACAAATACAACACACCTTTGGAACACACCATTAGAATACACCAATAGAACACACCATTCGAACACACCAATAGAACACACCAATAGAACACACCATTAGAACACACCAATTTTACACACAATTAGAACACACCATTAGACCACACCAATAGAACACACCATTAGAACACACCAATAGAACACACCATTAGAATACACCAATAGAACACACCATGAGAATACACCATCAGAACACACCAATAGAACACACCATTAGAACACATCAATAGAACACACCATTCGAACACACCAATAGAACACACCAATAGAACACACCATTAGAACACACCAATTTTACACACAATTAGAACACACCATTAGACCACACCAATAGAACACACCATTAGAACACACCAATAGAATACACCAATCAGAACTCAGAAACAGGGTGGAACTTCTGAGAGATTCAACCTTCGATACAGGAGCTCTGAGCTATACACACACACACACACACACACACACACACACACACACACACACACACACACACACACACTCACACTCACACTCACACTCACACACACACTCACACTCACACACACACACACACACACAGACCTGCACGATGGAAAGACATACATGGTCCCCCAACTCTCTCTGAAGGTGCCAGACTTATTTGAATAACATAGATATTTACATAATGATGTCTAACTCCCTCTCTCTTTCATTCTCTCTCTCTCCCTCTCTCTTTCATTCTCTCCCTCTCCCTCTCTCTTTCATTCTCTCTCTCTCCCTCTCTCTTTCATTCTCTCCCTCTCCCTCTCTCTTTCATTCTCTCTCTCTCCCTCTCTCTTTCATTCTCTCTCTCCCTCTCTCTTTCATTCTATCTGTCTCCCTCTCTCTTTCATTCTCTCTCCTCCCTCTCTCTTTCATTATCTCTCTCCCCCTCTCTCTTTCATTCTCACTCCCTCTCTCTTTCATTCTCTCCCTCTCTCTTTCATTCTCTCTCCCTCCCTCCCTCTCTCTCTCCCTCTCTCTTCCATTCTCTCCCCCTCCCTCTCTCTTCCATTCTCTCCCTCTCCCTCTCTCTTTCATTCTCTCTCCCTCCCTCTCTCTTCCATTCTCTCCCTCTCCCTCTCTCTTCCATTCTCTCCCTCTCCCTCTCTCTTTCATTCTCACTCCCTCTCTCTTTCATTCTCTCCCTCTCTCTTTCATTCTCTCTCCCTCCCTCCCTCCCTCCCTCTCTCTTCAATTCTCTCTCCCTCTCTTTCATTATCTCTCTCTCCCTCTCTCTTTCATTCTCACTCCCTCTCTCTTTCATTCTCTCCCTCTCTCTTTCATTCTCTCTCCCTCCCTCTCTCTTCCATTCTCTCCCTCTCTCTTCCATTCTCTCCCTCTCCCTCTCTCTTTCATTCTCTCTCCCTCCCTCTCTCCCTCCCTCTCTCTTCCATTCTCTCCCCCTCCCTCTCTCTTCCATTCTCTCCCTCTCCCTCTCTCTTCCATTCTCTCCCCTCCCTCTCTCTTCCATTCTCTCCTCTCCCTCTCTCTTTCATTCTCTCTCCTCCCTCTCTCTTCCATTCTCTCCCTCCCCTCTCTCTTCCATTCTCTCCCTCTCCCTCTCTTTTCATTCTCACTCCCTCTCTCTTTCATTCTCTCCCTCTCTCTTTCATTCTCTCTCCCTCCCTCCCTCCCTCCCTCTCTCTTCAATTCTCTCTCCCTCTCTTTCATTATCTCTCTCTCCCTCTCTCTTTCATTCTCACTCCCTCTCTCTTTCAATCTCTCCCTCTCTCTTTCATTCTCTCTCCCTCCCTCTCTCTTCCATTCTCTCCCTCTCTCTTTCATTCTCTCTCCCTCCCTCTCTCTTTCATTCTCTCCCTCTCTCTTTCATACTCTCCCTCTCTCTTTCATTCTCTCTCCCTCCCTCTCTCTTTCATTCTCTCTCTCTCCCTCTCTCTTCCATTCTCTCTCCCTCCCTCTCTCTTTCATTCTCTCTCCCTCCCTCTCTCTTGCATTCTCTCCCTCTCTCTTTCATTCTCTCTCCCTCCCTCTCTCTTCCATTCTCTCCCTCTCCCTCTCTCTTCCATTCTCTCCCTCTCCCTCTCTCTTCCATTCTCTCTCCCTCCCTCTCTCTTGCATTCTCTCCCTCTCTCTTTCATTCTCTCTCCCTCCCTCTCTCTTCCATTCTCTCCCTCTCCCTCTCTCTTCCATTCTCTCCCTCTCCCTCTCTCTTCCATTCTCTCTCCCTCCCTCTCTCTTTCATTCTCTCCCTCTCCCTCTCTCTTCCATTCTCTCCCCTCCCTCTCTCTTCCATTCTCTCCCTCTCCCTCTCTCTTCCATTCTCTCCCCCTCCCTCTCTCTTCCATTCTCTCCCTCTCCCTCTCTCTTTCATTCTCTCTCCCTCCCTCTCTCTTCCATTCTCTCCCTCTCCCTCTCTCTTTCATTCTCTCCCTCCCTCTCTCTTCCATTCTCTCCCTCTCTCTTCCATTCTCTCCCTCTCCCTCTCTCTTCCATTCTCTCCATCTCCCTCTCTCTTTGCTCTCATTTAGCTCTTATCTTTACTTCCTCCTCACCATATGTTTTACCAGCGGGGCTTATTAGCCAGGAAAGGAACACACTGAAGACTGGATAAGAGCGAGAGGTTGAGAGGTTGAAAGGATGAACGATGGAGAGATGAGCTGATGAGCTGCTGTCTGTCTCCTGTGAAATCTAGCAGGGTCTATCCATCCTGCTCATAAAGTGGCATATATTAAAGAGACGAACAAGCCAGACTAGAATTTAGCCTACCCATTGATGTGTTAGGAGTGTGTGTGTTTGTGTGGTGTGGGTTTGGGTGGGTGGGTGGGTGAGTGGGTATGTGTACGTGTTTCATGACAGATTTCCAGTGACTACAACCTAAACTCTAACCCCTGTTTAACACCGGTCACAGAGGACCCTCCACTCTAACCCCAGTCTAACCCTGGTCCCAGTAGATACTCCACTCTAACCCCAGTCTAACCCTGGTCCCAGTAGATACTCCACTCTAACCCCAGTCTAACCCTGGTCCCAATAGATCCTCCACTCTAACCCCAGTCTAACCCTGGTCACAGTAGATCCTCCACTCTAACACCAATATAACCCTTACACAGTAGATCCTCCACTCTAACCCTAATATAACCCTGGTCACCGTAGATCCTCAAAAATAACCCCTGTCTAACACTGGTCACAGTGGATAGTCCAGTCTAACCCCTGTCTAACACTGGTCACAGTAGATCCTCCACTCTAACCGTAATATAACCCTGGTCACCGTAGATCCTCAAAAATAACCTCTGTCTAACCCTGGTCCCAGTATATCCTCCACTCTAACACCAGTCTATCCCTGGTCACAGTAGATACCCCACTCTAACCCCAGTCTATCCTTGGTAAAAAAGTAAATCCTCCACTCTAACCCCAGTCTAACCCTGGTCACAGTAGATCCTCCACTCTAACCCCAGTTTAACTCAGGTCACATTATATCCAACACTCTAACCCCAGTCTAACCCTGGTAACAGTTGATCATCCAATCTAACCCCAGTCTAACCTTGGTCACATTAGATCCTAAACTCTAACCCCAGTCTAACCCTGGTCACCATATATACTACACTTTAACCCCAGTATTACCCTGGTCACAGAAGATACTCCATTCTAACCCCAGTCTAACCCTGGTCACAGAAGTTCCCCCACTCTATCCCCAGGCTATCCCTGGTCACAGTAGATCCACCACTGTAACCCCAGTCTATCCCTGGTGAAGGAAAATCCTCCACTCTAACCCCAGTCTAACTCAGGTCACATTAGATCCAACACTCTAACCCCAGTCTAACTGTGTTCCCCATATATCCTGTACTCTAACCCCAGGCTAACTTTGGTCACGGTAGATCCTCCACTCTAACCCCAGTCTAACCCTTGTCACGGAAGATCCTCCTCTCTCACCCCAATCTAACCATGGCCATATTAGACCCTACACTCTACCCCCAGTCTAACCCTGGTCACAGTATATCCGCAACTCCAACCCCAGTCTAACCCTAGTCACAGTAGATCATCAAATCTAACCCCAGTCTATCCTTAGTCAAATTAAATCCTCCAATCTAACCACAGTATAACCCTGGTCACAGTAAATCCTCCAATCTAACCCCAGTCTATCCTTTTTCACAGTAAATCCTCCACTCTAACCCCAGTTTATCTCTGGTCAAAGTAGATCCTCTACTCCAACCCCAGTCTAACCGTGGTTACAGTATATCTTCCATTCTATCCCAAGTCTAACCCTGGTCACAATAGAACCTCCACTTCAACCCCAGTCAAACCCTGGTCACAGTATATCCTCCACTCTATCCCCAGTCTAACCCTGGTCACAGTAGATGCTCCACTCCAACCCCAGTCTAACCCTGGTCACAGTAGATCCTCCACTCTAACCCCAGTCTATCCGTGGTCACAGTACATGCTCCAGTCTATGCCCAGTCTAACAGTGGTCACAGTATTTCCTCCAGTCTATCCCTGGTCATGGTACATGCTCCACTCTATGCCCAGGTTAACCCTGGTCACAGTATTTCCTCCAGTCTAACCCTGGTCACAGTATTTCCTCCAGTCTAAACCTGGTCACAGTATTTCCCCCAGTCTAACCCTGGTCACAGTATTTCCTCCAGTCTAACCCTGGTCACAGTATTTCCTCCAGTCTATCCCTGGTCACAGTATTTCCTCCAGTCTATCCCTGGTCACAGTATTTCCTCCAGTCTATCCCTGGTCACAGTATTTCCTCCAGTCTATCCCTGGTCACAGTATTTCCTCCAGTCTATCCCTGGTCACAGTATTTCCTCCAGTCTAACCCTGGTCACAGTATTTCCTCCAGTCTATCCCTGGTCACAGTATTTCCTCCAGTCTAACCCTGGTCACAGTATTTCCTCCAGTCTATCCCTGGTCACAGTATTTCCTCCAGTCTATCCCTGGTCACAGTATTTCCTCCAGTCTAACCCTGGTCACAGTATTTCCTCCAGTCTAACCCTGGTCACAGTATTTCCTCCAGTCTATCCCTGGTCACAGTATTTCCTCCAGTCTAACCCTGGTCACAGTATTTCCTCCAGTCTATCCCTGGTCACAGTATTTCCTCCAGTCTATCACTGGTCACAGTATTTCCTCCAGTCTATCCCTGGTCACAGTATTTCCTCCAGTCTAACCCTGGTCACAGTATTTCCTCCAGTCTAACCCTGGTCACAGTATTTCCTCCAGTCTATCCCTGGTCACAGTATTTCCTCCAGTCTATCCCTGGTCACAGTATTTCCTCCAGTCTAACCCTGGTCACAGTATTTCCTCCAGTCTAACCCTGGTCACAGTATTTCCTCCAGTCTATCCCTGGTCACAGTATTTCCTCCAGTCTAACCCTGGTCACAGTATTTCCTCCAGTCTAACCCTGGTCACAGTATTTCCTCCAGTCTATCCCTGGTCACAGTATTTCCTCCAGTCTATCCCTGGTCACAGTATTTCCTCCAGTCTAACCCTGGTCACAGTATTTCCTCCAGTCTAACCCTGGTCACAGTATTTCCTCCAGTCTAACCCTGGTCACAGTATTTCCTCCAGTCTAACCCTGGTCACAGTATTTCCTCCAGTCTAACCCTGGTCACAGTATTTCCTCCAGTCTAACCCTGGTCACAGTATTTCCTCCAGTCTATCCCTGGTCACAGTATTTCCTCCAGTCTAACCCTGGTCACAGTATTTCCTCCAGTCTATCCCTGGTCACAGTATTTCCTCCAGTCTATCCCTGGTCACAGTATTTCCTCCAGTCTATCCCTGGTCACAGTATTTCCTCCAGTCTAACCCTGGTCACAGTATTTCCTCCAGTCTAACCCTGGTCACAGTATTTCCTCCAGTCTATCCCTGGTCACAGTATTTCCTCCAGTCTATCCCTGGTCACAGTATTTCCTCCAGTCTAACCCTGGTCACAGTATTTCCTCCAGTCTAACCCTGGTCACAGTATTTCCTCCAGTCTAACCCTGGTCACAGTATTTCCTCCAGTCTATCCCTGGTCACAGTATTTCCTCCAGTCTAACCCTGGTCACAGTATTTCCTCCAGTCTAACCCTGGTCACAGTATTTCCTCCAGTCTAACCCTGGTCACAGTATTTCCTCCAGTCTAACCCTGGTCACAGTATTTCCTCCAGTCTAACCCTGGTCACAGTATTTCCTCCAGTCTATCCCTGGTCACAGTATTTCCTCCAGTCTAACCCTGGTCACAGTATTTCCTCCAGTCTAACCCTGGTCACAGTATTTCCTCCAGTCTAACCCTGGTCACAGTATTTCCTCCAGTCTAACCCTGGTCACAGTATTTCCTCCAGTCTAACCCTGGTCACAGTATTTCCTCCAGTCTAACCCTGGTCACAGTATTTCCTCCAGTCTATCCCTGGTCACAGTATTTCCTCCAGTCTAACCCTGGTCACAGTATTTCCTCCAGTCTATCCCTGGTCACAGTATTTCCTCCAGTCTAACCCTGGTCACAGTATTTCCTCCAGTCTAACCCTGGTCACAGTATTTCCTCCAGTCTATCCCTGGTCACAGTATTTCCTCCAGTCTATCCCTGGTCACAGTATTTCCTACAGTCTATCCCTGGTCACAGTATTTCCTCCAGTCTATCCCTGGTCACAGTATTTCCTCCAGTCTATCCCTGGTCACAGTATTTCCTCCAGTCTATCCCTGGTCACAGTATTTCCTCCAGTCTATCCCTGGTCACAGTATTTCCTCCAGTCTATCCCTGGTCACAGTATTTCCTCCAGTCTATCCCTGGTCACAGTATTTCCTCCAGTCTATCCCTGGTCACAGTATTTCCTCCAGTCTATCCCTGGTCACAGTATTTCCTCCAGTCTAACCCTGGTCACAGTATTTCCTCCAGTCTATCCCTGGTCACAGTATTTCCTCCAGTCTATCCCTGGTCACAGTATTTCCTCCAGTCTATCCCTGGTCACAGTATTTCCTCCAGTCTATCCCTGGTCACAGTATTTCCTCCAGTCTATCCCTGGTCACAGTATTTCCTCCAGTCTGACCCTGGTCACAGTATTTCCTCCAGTCTATCCCTGGTCTCAGACACATTTTTTTTTTATTTTTTTTTTATTTCACCTTTATTTAACCAGGTTGGCAAGTTGAGAACAAGTTCTCATTTACATCTGCGACCTGGCCAACGACACAGCGACACAGAGTTACACATGGAGTAAAACTAACATACAGTCAATAATACAGTATAAACAAGTCTATATACGATTTGAGCAAATGAGGTGAGATAAGGGAGGTAAAGGCAAAAAAGGCCATGGTGGAAAAGTAAATACAATATAGCAAGTAAAACAGTAGAATGGTAGATTTGCAGTGGAAGAAAGTGCAAAGTAGAGATAAAAATGCTCCACGCCTTGTATTCATTTGTGTGTATCTTTTCTCAAGTCAAAAGAAAGATGATCCAAAGTGTTCACAGCCCCGATGTCTGCAGGGTTGTGTGTTTGTGTGGCTGTGTGCTAAATATTGTAGTGCCCCTCCCCTGCCTCTCTGTCCCTGTTTGAGCCACACAGCCCTGGGGTCATCATAGGCTCGGTGCACTGTGGCTCTCACATGTTCTCTCTCCATAGAAATATCTCAAATCAGACACACAAGCATAGACACATAGCAGATTTGCAGCCCAGGGCCAGTGGAACTGATTGAGGACTGAGAGGGTTTGTGTGTGTGTGTGTGTGTGTGTGTGTGTGTGTGTGTGTGTGTGTGTGTGTGTGTGTGTGTGTGTGTGTGTGTGTGTGTGTGTTTGATGCTGACCATAACAACACAAACACTGATAAACTGCTGTCTCAGAGGGGTGTTGACTCCTGTCTGATAAACTGCTGTCTCAGAGGGTGTTGACTCCTGTCTGATAAACCCCTGTCTCAGAGGGGTGTTGACTCCTGTCTGATAAACCGCTGTCTCAGAGGGGTGTTGACTCCTGTCTGATAAACCCCTGTCTCAGAGGGGTGTTGACTCCTGTCTGATAAACTGCTGTCTCAGAGGGGTGTTGACTCCTGTCTGATAAACTGCTGTCTCAGAGGGGTGTTGACTCCTGTCTGATAAACTGCTGTCTCAGAGGGTGTTGACTCCTGTCTGATAAACCCCTGTCTCAGAGGGGTGTTGACTCCTGTCTGATAAACCGCTGTCTCAGAGGGGTGTTGACTCCTGTCTGATAAACCCCTGTCTCAGAGGGGTGTTGACTCCTGTCTGATAAACTGCTGTCTCAGAGGGGTGTTGACTCCTGTCTGATAAACTGCTGTCTCAGAGGGGTGTTGACTCCTGTCTGATAAACCGCTGTCTCAGAGGGGTGTTGACTCCTGTCTGATAAACCCCTGTCTCAGAGGGGTGTTGACTCCTGTCTGATAAACTGCTGTCTCAGAGGGGTGTTGACTCCTGTCTGATAAACTGCTGTCTCAGAGGGGTGTTGACTCCTGTCTGATAAACTGCTGTCTCAGAGGGGTGTTGAATCCTGTCTGATAAACTGCTGTCTCAGAGGGGTGTTGACTCCTGTCTGATAAACTGCTGTCTCAGAGGGGTGTTGAATCCTGTCTGATAAACTGCTGTCTCAGCTGTCTCAGGGGGTGTTGACTCCTGTCTGATAAACTGCTGTCTAAGAGGGGTGTTGACTGCTGTCTCAGAGGGGTGTTGAATCCTGTCTGATAAACCCCTGTCTCAGAGGGGTGTTGACTCCTGTCTGATAAACTGCTGTCTCAGAGGGGTGTTGACTCCTGTCTGATAAACTGCTGTCTAAGAGGGGTGTTGACTCCTGTCTGATAAACCCCTGTCTCAGAGGGTGTTGAATCCTGATAAACTGTCTCAGAGGGTGTTGAATCTGTCTGATAAACTGCTGTCTCAGAGGGGTGTTGACTCCTGTCTGATAAACCCCTGTCTCAGAGGGTGCTGTCTAAGAGGGGTGTTGACTCCTGTCTGATAAACTGCTGTCTCATAGGGGTGTTGACTCCTGTCTGATAAACTGCTGTCTCAGAGGGGTGTTGAATCCTGTCTGATAAACTGCTGTCTCAGAGGGGTGTTGAATCCTGTCTGATAAACCCCTGTCTCAGAGGGGTGTTGAATCCCCTGTCTCAGATAAAAACTGCTGTCTCAGAGGGGTGTTGACTCCTGTCTGATAAACTGCTGTCTCAGAGGGTGTTGACTCCTGTCTGATAAACTGCTGTCTCAGAGGGGTGTTGACTCCTGTCTGATAAACCCCTGTCTCAGAGGGGTGTTGACTCCTGTCTGATAAACCCCTGTCTCAGAGGGTGTTGACTCCTGTCTGATAAACTGCTGTCTCAGAGGGGTGTGACTCCTGTATGATAAACTGCTGTCTCAGAGGGGTGTTGAATCCTGTCTGATAAACTGCTGTCTCAGAGGGGTGTTGACTCCTGTCTGATAAACTGCTGTCTAAGAGGGGTGTTGACTCCTGTCTGATAAACTGCTGTCTAGAGGGTGTTGACTCCTGTCTGATAAACTGCTGTCTCAGAGGGGTGTTGACTCCTGTCTGATAAACCCCTGTCTCAGAGGGGTGTTGACTCCTGTCTGATAAACCCCTGTCTCAGAGGGGTGTTGACTCCTGTCTGATAAACCCCTGTCTCAGGGGGGTGTTGACTCCTGTCTGATAAACCCCTGTCTCAGAGGGGTGTTGAATCCTGTCTGATAAACCCCTGTCTCAGAGGGGTGTTGAATCCTGTCTGATAAACTGCTGTCTCAGAGGGGTGTTGACTCCTGTCTGATAAACTGCTGTCTAAGAGGGGTGTTGACTCCTGTCTGATAAACCTCTGTCTCAGAGGGTTGTTGACTCCTGTCTGATAAACTGCTGTCTCAGAGGGGTGTTGACTCCTGTCTGATAAACTGCTGTCTCAGAGGGGTGTTGACTCCTGTCTGATAAACTGCTGTCTCAGAGGGGTGTTGAATCCTGTCTGATAAACCCCTGTCTCAGAGGGGTGTTGACTCCTGTCTGATAAACCCCTGTCTCAGAGGGGTGTTGACTCCTGTCTGATAAACTGCTGTCTCAGAGGGGTGTTGACTCCTGTCTGATAAACTGCTGTCTCAGAGGGGTGTTGACTCCTGTCTGATAAACTGCTGTCTCAGAGGGGTGTTGAATCCTGTCTGATAAACTGCTGTCTCAGAGGGGTGTTGACTCCTGTCTGATAAACTGCTGTCTAAGAGGGGTGTTGACTCCTGTCTGATAAACTGCTGTCTAAGAGGGGTGTTGACTCCTGTCTGATAAACCCCTGTCTCAGAGGGGTGTTGACTCCTGTCTGATAAACCCCTGTCTCAGAGGGGTGTTGACTCCTGTCTGATAAACTGCTGTCTCAGAGGGGTGTTGACTCCTGTCTGATAAACCCCTGTCTCAGGGGGTGTTGAGGATAAACCCCTGTCTCAGAGGGGTGTTGAATCCTGTCTGATAAACCCCTGTCTCAGAGGGGTGTTGAATCCTGTCTGATAAACTGCTGTCTCAGAGGGGTGTTGACTCCTGTCTGATAAACTGCTGTCTAAGAGGGGTGTTGACTCCTGTCTGATAAACCTCTGTCTCAGAGGGGTGTTGACTCCTGTCTGATAAACTGCTGTCTCAGAGGGGTGTTGACTCCTGTCTGATAAACCCCTGTCTCAGAGGGGTGTTGACTCCTGTCTGATAAACTGCTGTCTCAGAGGGGTGTTGAATCCTGTCTGATAAACTGCTGTCTCAGAGGGGTGTTGACTCCTGTCTCATAAACCGATGTCTCAGAGGGGTGTTGACTCCTGTCTGATAAACTGCTGTCTCAGAGGGGTGTTGACTCCTGTCTGATAAACCCCTGTCTCAGAGGGTTGTTGACTCCTGTCTGATAAACCGCTGTCTCAGAGGGGTGTTGACTCCTGTCTGATAAACTGCTGTCTCAGAGGGGTGTTGACTCCTGTCTGATAAACTGCTGTCTCAGAGGGGTGTTGAATTTCTGATAAACTGCTGTCTCAGAGGGGTGTTGAATCCTGTCTGATAAACCCCTGTCTCAGAGGGGTGTTGACTGTGTCTGATAAACCCCTGTCTCAGAGGGGTGTTGACTCCTGTCTGATAAACTGCTGTCTCGGAGGGGTGTTGACTCCTGTCTGATAAACTGCTGTCTCAGAGGGGTGTTGACTCCTGTCTGATAAACTGCTGTCTCAGAGGGGTGTTGAATCCTGTCTGATAAACTGCTGTCTCAGAGGGGTGTTGACTCCTGTCTGATAAACTGCTGTCTAAGAGGGGTGTTGACTCCTGTCTGATAAACTGCTGTCTAAGAGGGGTGTTGACTCCTGTCTGATAAACCCCTGTCTCAGAGGGGTGTTGACTCCTGTCTGATAAACCCCTGTCTCAGAGGGGTGTTGACTCCTGTCTGATAAACCCCTGTCTCAGAGGGGTGTTGACTCCTGTCTGATAAACCCCTGTCTCAGGGGGGTGTTGACTCCTGTCTGATAAACCCCTGTCTCAGAGGGGTGTTGAATCCTGTCTGATAAACCCCTGTCTCAGAGGGGTGTTGAATCCTGTCTGATAAACTGCTGTCTCAGAGGGGTGTTGACTCGTCTGATAAACTGCTGTCTAAGAGGGGTGTGACTCCTGTCTGATAAACCTCTGTCTCAGAGGGGTGTTGACTCCTGTCTGATAAACTGCTGTCTCAGAGGGGTGTTGACTCCTGTCTGTAAACCCTGTCTCAGAGGGGTGTTGACTCCTGTCTGATAAACTGCTGTCTCAGAGGGGTGTTGAATCCTGTCTGATAAACTGCTGTCTCAGAGGGGTGTTGACTCCTGTCTCATAAACCGATGTCTCAGAGGGGTGTTGACTCCTGTCTCATAAACCGATGTCTCAGAGGGGTGTTGACTCCTGTCTGATTTGATTCAGTCTCCGGTTATGTTCCTCCATAAGACTAAATTAGGCCCCACTGATGAGAAACAGATTGATTTAAGGGGGAAACCTGGGCTGTGTGTGTGTATGTATGTATGTGTGTGTGTGTGTGTGTGTGTGTGTGTGTGTGTGTGTGTGTGCGTGCGTGCGTGCGTGCGTGCGTGCGTGCGTGCGTGCGTGCGTGCGTGCGTGCGTGCGTGCGTGCGTGTGTTGTGATGCAGAATTCTGCTGAAACACATTTTAGCGTGCGAATGAGCACCCAATGAGATGGCACAAGGCCTCGGGCGTCTGAGTTATTTTTAATCCTCAGAGAGAGAGAGAGAGAGAGACCGGTGGGAGAGGTAGTTCTTGGCAACCACAGCCTCTGTTGGGTTTAATACAACAAATCTGAATCTCCTCAGACCCACTGATACGCAAGGTGTGGAAGAGCAAACTAGTGAATGAGTGAATATGTTAACAGGTGTTGTAGCGTGTGTGAATCCTCAAATGTTTCTGGTGTTTTTAACCACATTTTGCATGCCACTGGATTCCAGATATTGCAGCTTGAGATTGTGTTGTACAGGTCGTGGTTGTGTCTATCTCTCTCCTGTAGGAGCATTACTTCTCTGGCTTACTGCTGAGGTCCATCCCAAGTTCCCCCCCATCCTGCTGCAGTCGAGCTTCAAGATCACCTATGAGGTATGAACACACACACACACACACACACACACACACACACACACACACACACACACACACACACACACACACACACACACACACACACACACACACACACAAGCAATATAATCGCATACACACACACAATATATACACACACACACACACACACACACACACACACACACACACACACACACACACACACACACACACACACACACAAGCAATATAAACACAAACAAACACACCCTGTCCATGGTAATGTGACAGGGCGTGGGGGTGCGTTTGAGTAAGACATGTAAGCGCTGTGTGTGTGTGTGTGTGTGTGTGTGTGTGTGTGTGTGTGTGTGTGTGTGTGTGTGTGTGTGTGTGTGTGTGTGTGTGTGTGTGTGTGTGTGTGTGTGTGTGTGTGTGTGTGTGTGTGTGTGTGTGTGTGTGTGTGTGTGTGGTGTGAAACGTGTAGCCCCAGGCGTGTTATTGGGCTGAGTGTATGCAGAGCCAGGAGAAGTCTGTTCGTAAGGCTAGGCTCTCGGGCTTACGTTCTCCACTGACCAGCTGCACTGTTTGACAGCCCGATGTTAAGGAACACACACTCACAGAGACACACAGGCTCTGTTGAGAAGTGATCTTTCCTTCCCTCAGGCAAGCTTTTAACATGTCAATGCCTGGAGCCCAGCACATACTGCCATCCCTGCGCTCCATCCCAGAACCATTTATACCCTCATTGTCAAACTTGTTTTCTTTCTCTCTCTCTTTCTCACACTCTCTCTAACTCCCAGGTGCTCTAGTACCTACAGGAACCCCAACAGCTTGTAAACTACATCCTCCAGGAACCCCAGAACTTAATAAACAACATCATCCAGGAAACCCAGCACTTTATAAACTACATCCCACTGGAATCCCAACACTTTATAAACTACATCCCCCAGGTACCCCTGCAACATATAAAATACATCCCGCAGGGAATAAAGTGCTCACCCCTATGTAAACATCCCAGTGCCACGATTGATGACCTACTACAGCTCCCATCATGCCCTGGGACTGTTGTGGCCCACTAAAGCAGCCCCACTGTGTTTACAGTGTGTGTATAACCTGACCCTTTAGAAACATGCTCTCTGTGTCTTTGTGGTCTCTGCGGTCACACAGCCATTAGCAGAGCCTGGGAATGTTGTCCGTGTGCTCATAAAGAACACTAGCGTGCTTCTACTCTCCAGTCTACAGAGAGATGTTACCCTCTCACTGCTCCCTTGTGCTCTGTAGCAGCTTAACCAGCTACAGCTTGTTAACAGCAGTACGCTCAGGACCAGCACACTCAGGACCATGAGCTGCCTCATTTACAACCACCCCTCATGCTAGCTAATACACAATTAAACACACACATACTCCTAGCTGAAGTGTTCCCACGTACACACATACTTACGCACAGGGCAGTAGGAAAAGCACTATGGAGAGCCATGATGATAACAAGCAAAAATTAAAACAGGAAGCACCAGTGACTAGATCAATAAAAAAGTGGTCAGATGAAGCAGATGCTAAGCTACAGGACTGTCTCAGACTGGAATATGTTCTGGGATTCCTCCAATGGCATTGAGGAGTACATCACATCTGTCATTGGCTTCATCAATAAGTGCTTCGATGACATCGTCCCCACAGTGACCGTACGTACATACCCCAACCAGAAGCCATGGATTACAGGCAGCATCCGCGCTGAGCTAAATGCAAGCTAAAAGCTGCCCCTTTCAAGGAGCGGGCCTCTAACCCAGAAGCTTATAAGAAATCCTGCTATTCCCTCCGAACCATCAAACAGGCAAAGCATCAATACAGGGCTAAGATCGAGTCGTACTCCGACGCTCGTCAATTGTGGCAGGGCCTGCAAACCATTACAGACTAGAAAGGGAAGCACAGCTGAGAGCTGCCCAATGACACAACCTTTAGATGGGTCAACATTCACAAGGCCGCAGGGACAGATGGATTAACAGAACATGTACTGCGAGCATGCACTGACCAACTAGAAAGTGTCTTCACTGACATTTTCAAACTCTCCCTGTCTGAGTCTGTAATACCAACATATTTTAAGCAGACCACCATAGTGCCTGTGGCCAAGAAAACTAAGGTAACTTGCCTAAATGACTACCGACCTGTAGCACTCACATGTATAGCCATGAAGTGCTTTGAAAGGCTGGTCATGGCTCACATCAACACCATCATCCCAGAAACCCTAGACCCACTCAAATTTGCATATTGCCCCAACAGATCCACAGATGATGCAGTCTCTATTGCACTTGTTGGGGAATAATCAGAATTGGTGGGTAACATAGATAAGATGTTTTATTTTCATGATATGCTTATGAGTTATTTCTCATAAGAATGTATTTTGTTGTACTATAGTGGTGGCCATTGGCAGTTATCTGTTCTCTGTCAGGACTAAGTTGTTTGGGCGGCAGAGAGGGGAGAGGTCAAGGTGTCATCATGTGTAAACATATCTGTTGCTCCACTGTGTCTGTGTGCCAGTCACTCCCTACTTTTCCCATCGGGGAGAGGAGGATGGCAGTGTCTGGAATCATTCTATGCTGCCCGTGAGCTTGTCCAGGATTGGTTGTATTTAGAATTGGTTGTATCTAAATGACAATTGGATATATGCCTGTTGATATGGAGGATTGGGTTATAGTGCTGGGTTTGAGTAAGGAGACAAAGCTGAACAATTTATTATGTTTATGCTGTCTGACTATGTGTGTTTTTTGCTATTAATTAAAGGATCTCAGTTGCAATGTAGTGGGGCTCTCAGAGAATTCATTGATAGACACTGAATTGATCTGAGAGTCACAGGGTTGTGATAGAGCTCATATAATTAAAGATGGACTTTGATAACTAACTCTGACTTGTGTTGTGGTTTGTTTCCATGATTTGGTAAATAGAGGAAATTTCCACGACACTCCACACTGCCCTTTCCCACCTGGACAAAAGGAACACCTAAGTGAGAATGCTTTTCATTGACTACAGCTCAGCGTTCAACACATAGTGCCCTCAAAGCTCATCACTAAGATAAGGACCCTGGGATAAACATCTCCCTCTGCAACTGGATCCTGGACTTCCTGACAGGCTGCCCCCAGGTGGTAATTGTAGGTAACAATATCTGCCACGCTATCCTCAACACAGCCGTGCACAGCCCCCTCCTGTACTCCCTGTTCACTCATGACTGCACGGCCAGGCACGACTCCAACACCATCATACAATTTGCCGATGATACAACAGGCCTGATCACCGACAACAACAAGACAGCCTATAGGGAGGAGGTCAGAGACCTGGCCGTGTGGTGCCAGGACAAAAACCTCTCCCTCAACGTGATCAAGACATAGGAGATGATTGTGGACTACGGGAAAAAGAGGACCGAGCCCCCGTTCTCATCGACGGGGCTGCAGTGGAGCAGATCGAGAGCTTCAAGTCCCTTGGTGTCCAGATCACCAACAAACTAACATGGTCCAAGCTCACCAAGACAGTCGTGAAGAGGACACATCACCAACAAACTAACATGGTCCAAACACACCAAGACAGTCATGAAGAGGACACATCACCAACAAACTAACATGGTCCAAGCACACCAAGACAGTCATGAAGAGGACACATCACCAACAAACTAACATGGTCCAAGCACACCAAGACAGTCGTTAAGAGGACACGACAAAACATATCCCCCCTCAGGAGACTGAAAAGATTTGGCACGGATCCTCAGATCCTCAAAAGGTTCTACGGCTGCACCATCAAGAGCATCCTGACTGGTTGCATCACTGCCTGGTATGGCAACTGCTCAGCCTCCGACTGCAAGGCACTACAGAACGTAGTGCTTAAGGCCCAGTACATGACCGGGGCCAAGCTTCCTGCCATCCAGGACCTCTAAACCAGGCGGTGTCAGAGGAAGGCCCTAAAACTTTTCAAAGACCCCAGCCACCCCAGTCATAGACTGTTCTCTCTGCTACCACATGGGCAAGCAGCATCGGAGCGCCAAGTCTAGGTCCAAGAGGCTTCTTAAAACAGCTTCTACAGCAAAGCCATAAGGCTCCTGCACATCTAGTCAAATTGCTACCCAGACTTTTCGCATTGCCCCCCCTCTCCACACCACTGCCAATCTCTGTTGTCAACTGTGCATAGTCGCTTTAATTAACTACATGTACATACTACTACAACTAACCGGTGCCCCCGCACATTGACTCTGTACCGGCACCCACCTATATATATTGTTAGTTAATTTTTTTACTGCATTTACATTTACTGCTGCTCTTTAAGTGCTTGATACATTTATCTCTTATTCTTATCCATATTTTTTTTATCTGCGCTTTTAGG